>NC_057809.1:8563833-8863833 GCF_018294505.1 Triticum aestivum | reverse complement strand
ATTTTATTAAACATGTTAACATTTTTTAAATATTTCAAAAATTAATCTGAATGGTATGAAAAAAATTATTTGATCATGCAAACATTTTATTTGAATGGTATGAAAACATTTCTCTAATCATGCAAAATATTATTTTTTTTAATCCGAAAACATGAAACACGTGAACATTTTCGAAACGTGATGAACATTTCCTTTGAATGTCACAAACAGTTTTTTTAATTTTGTGTACCCATGATTTACAATAAGTTAACATTTTTTGAATGCATAGTGAACGTTTTAAAAAAATTATAAGTAAAGTATCTTTTTCAATTTTGTATCAAACTATTTTCAAATATATAGTAAAGTAAAAAAATAAACCAAAAAGAAAAAACATATCCGGGCATGCGGTGTGCCGAGGAATGCCTTAACCAACGCGTACTGCGTCAAAATGTCGCTGTTTCACCATAAGCGATCGACGAACCAATCGCAGTGGGCTATTTAGCATGTACACGGATCGTAGTTTTGAGCAGCTTCAACTCCGTTTTTTCTGGTTTTAGGCACATTTTAGAAGGTTCCTGGACGAATTTTTCTGATTTTCAGTTTTGTTTTGGTAAAAAAATCTTTTTTCCTTTTATCCACTTTTATGTTTCTTTTTATTTTCTCCTTTTTGTTTCTTTTTTCGATTTTCCTTTTTCAATTTGATTTTTATTTTAATATTTTTTCAAATTTTGTTCAGATTTTCATTAAAACGAACCTATTTTTAAAATTTGTTAACAAATTCAAGAAATGTTTGAGTATCAAAAAATGTTCCTGTCTTTAAATTTTGTGCAGATGTTTAACAAAATTCAGGAATTCCAAATAAGTTTCTTTCCTAAAAAATTGTTCACAAATTGAGAAAATGTTCAGGAATGTTACGGATTCAAATTTTGATCAAAAATTGAAAAAATATTTGCATTTCTGAAAATGTTCTAGAATTTTAAACGATGTACGAGATTCCAAATTTTTGTTTGGAATTTCATGAAATGCTCCATTCTTTAGCGATTTCAAAAAATGTTCACAATTCAGAAAATGTTCAAGAATTTTTAAAAAATGTTTCTATTTCATTTTTTGTTCGGAATTTCATGAAATATCCCATTTAAAAAAATCCCTGAAATTCATAAATTGTTTGCGGTTTCAAAATTTTGTTCCAGATATCATAAAATGTTCCGCCTTTCAAATATTTGTTCAAAAATTCAAAAAAATGTTCGCGGTTTCCAAATTTGTTCACAAATTCAAAAAATTGTTTACGTTTTTCAAAAAAATGTTCAATTGTTTCGCATTTTAATTTTTTTATTCACCGGTCCAAAAAATGTTCTTGTCTCTGAAAATTTGTTCAGAAATTCAAGAAATGTTGGCACTTTTTCAAACTATACATTGAAAAACGTTCACCCCGGTAACTAATTCAGCTTCGCTAGAATTGCTAGTTTCGGTTCGCTACAACACTGGTTCCGGTGAGAGAAATACTAGTTCCTTACACTTTTTTCTTTGTATTAAATGGTGCATGAGAGAAATACTAGTTCCTTACACTGGTTTCAGTTTGCTACAGCACTGGAAATTCTAGTTCTTTTCACTTGTGTTTGCTACTATTCATTCCTCAATAGACATGAGAGAAATATTACTTCCTTACACTTGTGTTCTTTGTATTGAATGGTGCAAATAATTTCCTGTAATCACATTTATTCAACAGGGCTTCCGAATATTCAAATGACCCTTTCAGGGCTAATCAAGTTTGTACTGCATCAACACATGAGTTTAGGTGATATCAAGATCAGTATGTTTTTACTAAATAACAGAGGATAGTGAGACTGTTTTTGCCTAAATGATAATGTTTTCTTAAAAAGGACATGCATTCCCGCACATCTACTATATCTAAATAGCTAGCCCCTACTACCAGGAGTTCTCTACTCTCTTCTTGAGCCACATCATCAAAATAAATATAGCCGTTGGATATACTAGATCAATCTATAATAGCCACCCGATGTGGACGTCGAAAGCCCTACGCTAAGATCCATGCAAGCATGCAGAAACTCGCGGTTGCATGCATGCAAGTGTGTTTTAAATCCCATCAATATGTATGTGCAAGCATGCAGAAACTCACAGTTGCATCCCATCAACGTGTCAAGAATCATGGTGTGCCTGATCTTCTTTCCTTATGTGTGCTCTGATCTATATTTTATCCACTTGCTTAATGGGAGCCTGAAGCATTGTAGGCGAACACGTACTTCAGACTCTAAGGAACTCATTTAGCAAGATTGTTTTCTACACGTGGAAACCAAGTACCAGCTTTTCTTGGTTGCAAAAAAAAAACCACGAGCCTTTCTTTATGAGTGAGTCACGTACATGGAAAAACATAAATAATTATTTTTCGTGTCTTCTCTATGTAGAGTTGCGACGAGAGGAGCACAGATCCACCATCTAAATTTGCTTCATTTTATAGGATTTCCTACTAATTCTTTAAATAGCCAATGTGAATGCAATTCCATAAAATTGGTGATTTTACACATAGAGATATACGGCTGTTCCGCAGCAACGCGCGGGGACTCATCTAGTTTGTTTAACAGTTTGTCTATCCAAATATTTTTTATAAGCAACTAACTAGTGGTATTTGTATTCTAATCATTTTGTTTTCATAGAAATGACAATGATCTTTCCCAACTAACCATCGTTTTCTTTTATTCTGCTGGTTGTCATTGCTATTATTATTTTCAACTTCAAGCAAAACTCCACTGCCAACAAAAAATTTCGGCTGAAAGAAAGAGTTCCATTGAAAAATGTTTCTCAAGTTTAATCCGTGTCAATGATAAATATGTTTTGATACTGGCCCCTGTACTTATTCAGTGGAAATTTTGTGCCCCAGTGATACTTTCCTCCTTAGCTTCATGAAATACAAAGATAGTTTCAGTTGTAAAGAATTTTATCTTGTGAAACAGAAGGTTCTTTTGTACTGCACAGTTCACAATCTAAGTTTTCCTTTGAAACAGAAGAAAGAGATACAGTTTAGAACTGCAGAATACTTTTACTCATAAAGAAACAGTTCTCCATTCATACAGACGAAAAAAGAAACAGAAGGAAGCGAACAGAAACACTGAGTTCTCGCTTGCTCGCTCGTGAAACAGTAGAAACAGAAAACGGCCAACCAAACCCGCCAAGTGGAGGCTCTGTGCGAAACACCAGCAACTTGACGCAAAGAGCGTCATATAGGACCTCCCGTGTGCCGACGCTCCATTACCTGTCTCGCGTCAGACGTCCTCGTGCTAATGTGCATTGGGCCTGGCCCATTTTACGGGGCAACAAAAGTGATGCCAATCTCCGAGTCGTTTCAAACAATGACGCGCGAGAGCTACTCGTTGTAAGTTCGCTTTAGGTCTGGTTTTTCTGGGTTTTTATACATTTTTTGTTTTTTCTTTGATTCTTTTTGTTTTTCACCGGTGTTCTTTGCCTTTTGTTTTTCTCTTCGTTATAACTTTTGTTTTCTTTCATCTGCACTGGTTTTCCTTTGTTTCTTCTTGGTTTTCACAAGATTGTCTTTCTCTTTCTTTCCTTCTTTGTTTTTCTTTGCTTCTTTTCTTTGGCTTTCATTGTATTTCTTTGTTTCTCTTTCTTTTTCACTATTTTTATCCTGATTTCTTGGGCATTTTTTGTATGTGTTTTTCTTTACAGTTTTCATCGGTTTTAAGAATGTTTGTTGATCGTTTTGTTCATTGGTTTCATTTGTATTTTTCATTGCTTTTTCTATGTTTTCTTTGTTTCTTTGTCTTTTTTTATAAAACATAAACATTTTTCAAATATATCAATTAATTATCTTCAATACATGATTTTGATGTCTACCTTTTTCCATATACATTGTATAATTTTATATACATCAGAAACATATTTTATATATGCCTTTAAAAAGTTTCATATGCATGTTTAATATTTTTCTAACACATGGTTAACATTTTCTTAAAATATATTTTTATGTCTACTTTTACACATTCCAGATTTTTTGTATATGTCAGAAACATTTTCTATATATATATATATATATATATATATATATATGTTTAAATAATTTCTAATACTTGATTAACAGTTTTTTAAAACATATATTTCTGAAAAGGACGAAAGGCGGTGTGGCGCGTCACCTCCGGGAAGGCACTGGAGCACCTGACAAGTGGACTAATCGAACTGACTATCAACTTGTACTTCTTTCTATTAGTTTTACAGACCAAGTGTGGTACCCTCAGGCCTATATAAGGGGAGGACCGTGGTCGAACAGGGGGAGAGGAACATTAGTCCCACACACCGCACCACACCCAAGCTTAAGGATAGTTTAGAGAAAAGAAGGAAGAAGGAGACATGGGAGTGATCGGGCACTTTAGTTAGTACCCCGACCACCACTGGCCTCACCCCGACCACCACTTCTGTAACATGCAAGCATCGATACTCCACCAATTATATGGAATACCAACATAGGGCGTAGGATTTTACGCCAAGATGGCGGCATGAACCTGTATAAAATTCCTTGAGTTCATGCTTTTTCCATCTACCTTAGGGAGTTGATCCCCTGGCTGAACTCACAAATACATGGTATCCTAGACCCCTGATGTCAGGAGAATGCTCTTCGACAACAGCCGTGCCTCTTGGAAGAGGAAAAAAAACGTATTTTTCTGGTGGGTTTTTCCACAAGAGGCACATATTTGCTTCTCATGAAGGCACATATTTGGTTCCATGAGAAGCATGGTTATGCCTATCGAAAGGGGGAAAAGTGAACAAAAACGTGTTTCTAGCTACAGTTTTTTTTAGCGGTATTTTCCAACTTTTTTCTTTAAAAAAGTTTGTCAAAACCTATTGACACAGGATCTATTTTGAAAGATCTAGATGCGAGGAATCCAACGATGAAAATGGGTTCAAATTTGAATGCACTCTTAGACAAACATTTTGAAAAACGAATCTACGAAAAAAGAACTCTCAGGCTGCCACTTGTCAGCCCCTAAGGAGGTGGGAGTGACCTTTCGAATGGATACCCCTTAACTAGTGATTTCGGATATATAGTTGTGCCTGTATAGACATGTCCTTGTGTTACATATGGGCATAATCACCCACAACATCAGTCTGCCCCTTAGAAGAAGTCGAAGTGTCATCGAGCGGGTATATGCATGCAGGGGCTATATCTCGCCTGTATTGATTCCTCGTAGGAATCACCTACGGGTGAGCTAATCTGACCAGACCATTAGGGGCAGTCACTCGCTTGCCTTCGTGCATCATTGTAGTTGTCGCTCGCTGTGCTCCGCGATTTTTCACTTCTTTTCGTTGGTTTTTCTTCCCCCCCCCCCCCCCCCCCCCCCTCTCTCTTTGTTACATACTATGGCTTTCTTCGTATTTTCACTTGTTTTCTTTTGTTTCCTTTCCTTTCTTCATTCTATTTCGGTTTTCCTCGTCTATTCTTGGTTTTCTTCGGTTTCCTTTTCGTTTTCTATAAGTACTTTATCGATTTTCTTTGAGGTTTTCTTCTTTCTTGGATTTTCGTCAGGTTTTTTCAACACATTTATTCCTTTTTCGTATATAGGAGGAACATTTTATTATACTCTTTGATTTTTTATTAAATACATGATTATACTTTTGAATTATATGTTCTTCGTGTCTACGTTTCTATACACATTGTACATATTTTGTATACATTTAAAACCTTTTTTCATATGCATTTAAAATTAATAAATACATAATTTCACATTTCTTAATTGACATTTGTTTTTGAATAGGTGTTAACATTTTTTAATAGTCTTTGATATTTTTTTGAAGCATAAAAATCATGTTTTTTCCGTATGCAAACATTTTAATACATTTGTACAAAGATTTGTTTTGAAAATGTGATGAACACATTTGGAAAATGAAATTTATATGTTTTTAATGTATGAAACACTTTTTAGAAGTATGTGATAATTTATTTATATTATATAAACATTTTATAAAAATGGCATGTAGTGTTTTTATTACACGTGATTAACATTTTTCATGTACGTTAGAAACAGTTTCCTATAATCCGTGTACATTTCTTGAATTCACTAACATTTTCAAAAGAAAATTTGTAAAGCATTTCCTTAATAAATGTGTTTATAATATTTTCGAAATATAAAAAAGGAAACAAAATCATGTGTGACGTTCTCATTTTTTTTGAGACAATGTGTGACGTTCTCATGACATCAACTGGTAAGCAACTCATCACATCAACCGTGTTTAATGGGCGACCCAGTAGTGTCTCGGTGAGGCGACGCCAGCTAGTGTCCCGCAGCATGGGAGAAGTTTGTGAAATGTTCTCAAACATTCTTATCTGGTTTTTAGTGGCCCCGGAATTAGTTCTTTTTGGTGCTTTTGTACTGATTTCCATTTGTTGTTGTTTTTATCTCAGTTGCTTTATTTTTTTCATTTTTGTTTCTTTACCGTCTGTGTTTCTATTGCAATTCATTTTTGATTCTTTACCACTTGTTTTAAGAATTTTTAATTTATAATAATTTTTTATAAAGTGATGAACATTTTCGAAATTAATAATATTTTCCAATTCATGAACATTCTGTTAATTTCTCAAGTTGTTATTATATTTGAGATTCTTTTTCAAATTTATCAGCATTTTTCAATTTCTGAAATATTTTTTTAAAACTCACTACTAACATTTAAATTCATGAATATTTAAAAAAATATTAATGACTATTTGTTTTTTTCAAATCCATGAACAATTTTGAAATTCTTGGTAATATAGAGAACACTTGAGGGCGACGAAATTACAATCAAGTCCGACAATCTAACGACGACTACGAGCACTATAGCGAGAGTGCCGCCATCATCGCCCTCCCGGCACTCGAGTCAGGCAAACTTTGTTGTTGTAGACACTCGGAAAGTCGTCGTGCTAAGGCCGTACATGTAACGCCCTCGATGCGGCTATATCTCCTACGTGTCGAAGCATGACTTAGAGGCATAACCGCATTGAAAGCAATATCGCAAGTAAGGTAATCTTCACAACAACCCATGTAAATATATATAAAAGGGGAAAGGATACATAGTTGGCTTACACTCGCCACGTCACACAAATACATGAATAACATTACAATCATCCAACACACTCATGGTCCGACTACGGTACCAAAATAAAAGATCAACCCCAACATGCGACACGGTCCCCGATCGCCCCAACTGGGCACCACTACTGATCATCTGGGAAAGACACATAGTAACGACGAGAGTCTTCATCGAACTCCCACTTGAGCTCAAGCGCATCATCTGGAACGGTATCATCGGTCCCTGCATCTGGTTTGGAAGTAAACTGTGAGTCACGGGGACTCAGCAATCTCGCACCCTCGCGATCAAGACTATTTAAGCTTATAGGTAAGGCAAGGTAATATGTGGAGCTGCAGCAAGCGACTAGCATATATGGTGGCTAACCTGTTCGCAAAAGAGAGCGAGAAGAGAAGGCAAAGCACGAACGAAGAACTATGATCAAGAAGTGATCCTAGAACAACCTACGTCAAGCATTACTCCAACACCGTGTTCACTTCCCGGACTCCGCCGAGAAGAGACCATCACGGTTACACACGCGGTTGATTCATTTTAATTAAGTTAAGTTTCATGTTATCTACAACCGGACATTAACAAATTCCCATCTGCCCATAACCGCGGGCACGGCTTTCGAAAGTTCAAATCCCTGCAGGGGAGTCCCAACTTAGCCCATCACAAGCTCTCACGGTCAACGAAGGATATTCCTTCTCCCGAGACATTCCGATCAGACTCGGCATCCCGGTTTTACAAGACATCCTCGACAATGGTAAAACAAGTCCAGCAACACCGCCCGAATGTGCCGACAAATCCCGATAGGAGCTGCACATATCTCGTTCTCAGGGCACACTCAGATGAGCATCCATACAACTAAAACCAACCTCGAGTTTCCCCGAGGGGCGCTGCACAGGGCTCTAGTTTGGACCAACACTCAGAGGAGCACTGGCCCGGGGGGGGTTTAAATAAAGATGACCCTTGGGCTCCGGAAACCCAAGGGAAAAAGAGGCTAGGTGGCAAATGGTAAAACCAAGGTTGGGCATTGCTGGAGGAGTTTTATTCAAGGCGAACTGTCAAGGGGTTCCCATTATAACCCAACCGCGTAAGGAACGCAAAATCCGGGAACATAACACCGATATGACGGAAACTAGGGCGGCAAGAGTGGAACAAAACACTAGGCAAAAGGCCGAGCCTTCCACCCTTTACCAAGTATATAGGTGCATTAAGATAACAAGATAATATAGTGATATCCCAACAATAAACAATGTTCCAACAAGGAACGATCTCCAATCTTCACCTGCAACTAGCAACGCTATAAGAGGGGCTGAGCAAAGCGGTAACATAGCCAATCAACGGTTTGCTAGGACATGGTGGGTTAGAGGTTTGACATGGCAATTTGGGAGGCATGATAAGCAAGTGGTAGGTATCGTAGCATAGGCATAGCAAAAGAGCGAGCATCTAGCAAGCAAAGATAGAAGTGATTTCGAGGGTATGATCATCTTGCCTGCAAAGTTGTCAGAGTTGACTTGATCCTCGTAAGCAAACTCAACGGGCTCCTCGTTAGCGAACTCGTCTCCCGGCTCTACCCAAACAAGACAAACAAGCAAAAGGAACACAATCAACCACGTGCAATGCTCAAACAACATGATGCAAACATGGTATGCTATGCGGGATGCGATATGTGATGCATATGCAAGATTTGACAAGGAATGATTGAACCTGGCCTCAACTTGGAAATCCAAGAGTGCCACTGGAAAGGTGAGGTGATTTCGGTTGAAATCGATATAAAGATCACCAGAATCGGATGCACGGTTTGGAAATGGCAAGCAAAACAAATATGGCACCGGTCTGCGATAATCAGCAAGTAGCCATCTAAATGCATCAAGATAATTATGCTACAGCACTCAAACATGACAACAAAATACATGGCAGGGATCCACTCATGATGCTTGACAAAAGATGAACACTGAGCTACGGCCAATTCATCCATTAACAGGTTCAAACAAGCATGGCAAAAGTGCAAATGATAACAGGTTTCAGACTTAGTGAAATTAACACAAGTCTGGAATTTAACATCAGGTAGCACACTTTAGAGCATGAAAACTACATGCTACAGGAACTTAACATGGCAAAGCAAGGCATGGCATGAAGCTACTCAAAGCACTTAACAAAAGTCCCTTAGTGACCTTGAGCCAAAAGGGATCAGAAAATACAATTGCAAGCATGTGAACATGGCAAAAACATAATCAGATTACAGACTTAGTGAAAAACTGGAGCATGCAAATCAGTTAACGAGTAGGCATGTTTACGAGCTCGATGCACTCACTACAGAGCATGGCATGACAAACTAAGCATACACCCATCAAGAATACATGCATAGAAGCTAGACATGGCAAGAACAACAACATAGCATGCACGGATCAATAGCAACATCCTCGGCAAAATCGCTAACAAGTCAACAATCTGCCAGGATTCACGAAATAGCAAAAGTAGAGCTCGATTGACTCAAGCTAGGGTGCTCCATAAATGCAAACAAAGACATGGATGGATAGAGCACCACAATATTAACAAATCATCCTTACTGATCATCCTCAAAAGAGGCACGGATCACTAGGAAACAACATGAACATATGGCATACCGACAAAATCAGGACAAGTACTTAGTGAAATTCTAAGTCCCTGAAATCAGCATTACCGATTACGCTACTTTGCAAGCTTGTGCTAGTCACCACACATATCACAAAAATACATGGTAAGCACCTCTGTAAAGATGGCATGGCATATAACAAAACTCATGTAGAGCTCAGGAGCATATCATGCACACATTAATCATGGCAAAAATGACAAATATCTATTTGATGAAACAGATCTGACAATTTATCACATAGCCCTCTTCCAACAGCATTTCGGGCATCAAGATGAGCTCAAATGAAAATGATGCAATGAGATGAAATGATGTACTCTTGAGATGAACATTTTGATATGCTACACACGCAAATCGGAGCTACGGATGCAGTTATAGCATGATGAATAATGCAAATTAGCTAGGGTTTCTCGGGAAGAAGTCAACGATCCAGATCTGGAGATACTGTAGCAACACTATAGCAGGGCGGAAAACGAGGATCGTCGGCGTGGACGAACAGCGCGGCGACCGGAGCTGAGGAAGCTCGCCGGGGCGGCTCGCTGGCCGGAGAGGAAGGCGGCGGAGGGCGGCGGACGTCGGCGGCGAGGTGGCCGGCGGATGCGCGGCCGGAGCGGCGGGCGCCGGTGACCGGGGGCGGACGTCGGTGGCGGGCGGCGGCCGGTCGGCGAAGTCGGCGGCGGGGCTGGAGCGGCGTCGGGCGCGGGAGGCGCGCCCGGGGGCGGCGAGGAGGGCCGGCCTCGGGCCCGGCGGGCCGGAGGAGAGAGCGGCGGCGGAGGGACAGGTGGCGGGCTCATATTGGTGGGGCGGTGGTCCGGGGGCGACCGACATGTCCGGCCGCGCGGAGAGGAGCGGGACTAGGGTTAGGGTAGGATGATCCGCGATTTCGGGAGATGAACTATATATAGGGGTAGAAGAGGCTAGGAAGCTCCAAATGGAGTGCGGTTTTCGGCCACGCGATCGTGTCAAACGCTCTAGATTATGGAAAGGTTTTTGGTGGGTTTTGGGCCAAATTGGAAGGGTGTTGGGCTGCAACACAAATGAGGCCTTTTCGGTCACTCGGTTAACCGTTGGAGTATCAAACGAAGTCCAAATGACACGAAATATGACAGGCGGTCTACCGGTAGTATACCAAGGCCGCATGGCAAGTCTCGGTCCAATCCGGAAATGTTTAACCCCCACACACGAAAAGAGGTAGAAAGGACCACCGGAGGAGATAGGAGCACCGGAATGCAAAACGGACAACGGGGAAAATGCTCGGATGCATGAGACAAACACGTATGCAAATGCAATGCACATGATGACATGATATGAGATGCATGACAAAGGCAACAACACACGGAGACAAAAAACTGAACCCGAGGAAAAATAAAATAACTTAGCGCCGAAAACGGCAAGAGTTGGGATACATATAAGGTAAATTACATTCGGGGTGTTACAACACTCCACCACTACGAAAGGATCTTGTCCCGTGATCTAGAACTGGAAAAACGCCAGGTACTCAGAACGGAGGTGATCCTCGCGTTCCCATGTGGCTTCACGGTCGGAATGGTGTGACCACTTCACTTTGAGGAATTTGATTGACTTATTGCGAGTCTTGCGTTCGGTCTCTTCAAGAATAGCAACGGGATGCTCACGATAAGAGAGGTCTTCTTGGAGATCAATGTCTTCGAAGTTGACCGTGCGTTCAGGGGTCTTGAAGCACTTGCGGAGCTGAGAGACATGGAACACGTCGTGCACATTTGCAAAGTTGGAAGGAAGCTCGAGTTGATAGGCGAGATCGCCTCTCTTGCTGACGATCTTGAAAGGACCCACGTATCTAGGGGCAAGCTTCCCTTTGATACCGAAGCGACGAGTACCTTTCATTGGAGAGACGCGGAGGTAAACATGGTCTCCGATCTCGAAAGCCAAATCACGATGCTTACTATCATAGTAGCTCTTCTGGCGCGATTGCGCTGCTTTGAGGTTATCACGAATGACTTTGCACATTTCCTCTGCCTCTGTGATCAAGTCATTTCCAAGAAGTTGACGTTCACCGGTCTCTGACCAGTTAAGAGGAGTACGACACTTCCTGCCATAGAGAATTTCAAATGGGGCCTTGCCCGAACTTGCTTGAAAACTGTTGTTGTAGGAGAACTCGGCATATGGAAGACAATCTTCCCACTTCATACCGAAAGAGATAACGCAAGCCCTGAGCATATCTTCGAGAATCTGATTGACACGCTCGACTTGACCGCTAGTTTGAGGATGAAAAGCTGTGCTGAAACGGATGTTGGTGCCCATGGCCTTCTGAAAAGAATCCCAAAACTTGGAGGTAAAGATGCTGCCACGGTCTGAAGAGATCAACTGTGGAATGCCGTGCAGAGAGACAATCCGAGAGGTATAAAGCTCCGCCAATTGAGCTGCAGTGATAGACTCTTTGATAGGCAGGAAATGAGCCACTTTAGTGAGTTTGTCGATGACAACGAATATAGCATCATTGCCACGCTTGGACTTTGGAAACCCAGTCACGAAGTCCATCTCAATGTGGTCAAACTTCCATTCTGGAATGGCAAGAGGTTGGAGGAGACCAGCTGGTCGTTGGTGTTCTGCCTTCACTCTTCTGCAGACATCACATTCATTCACGAACTGAGCAATCTCGCGCTTCATTCGAGTCCACCAATAAGCCTGCTTGAGGTCCTGGTACATCTTCGTACTCCCAGGGTGGATGGAGAGGAGTGAATTGTGAGCCTCGTTCATAATGACTTTACGAAGGTCACCTTTAGGCACAACAATGCGATCCTCGAAGAAGAGAGTATCCTTGTCATCAAGGCGATAGCACTTGTACTTGGGTTGACTCTTGGCAATCCCAATCTTCACCTTCTTCACCATAGCATCAAGAAGTTGAGCCTCGCGAATCTGATCTTCCAAAGTAGGAGAGACTTGAAGGTTGGCGAGGAAACCTTGAGGAACAACTTGCAGATTGAGTTTGCGGAAAGCTTCACAAAGCTCGGGTTGGTAAGGCTTGAGAATCAGACTGTTGCAGTAAGCCTTCCTGCTCAATGCGTCAGCAATCACATTGGCCTTGCCTGGAGTATATTCGATGCTCGGATTATACTCTTGAATCATTTCGACCCAACGAGTCTGCCTGAGGTTGAGATTAGGCTGAGTGAAGATGTACTTGAGACTCTTGTGGTCAGTGAAGATGTCCACTTTTCTTCCCAATAAGAGATGTCTCCAAGTCAAAAGAGCATGCACAACTGCCGCCAACTCGAGGTCATGAGTGGGGTAGTTCTTCTCGTTGGGCTTCAACTGGCGAGAGGTATAAGCCACAACTTTCTTCTCTTGCATCAACACTGCACCAAGACCTTGAAGAGAGGCATCGCAGAAGACCTCGAACGGTTTGGATTCATCAGGAGGAGTCAGAACTGGAGCAGTGACTAATTTCTCTTTCAGGGTGTTGAAAGCGATGTCACATTCAGGAGACCAAACGTACTTGACGTGCTTCTGGAGAAGGTTGGAAAGAGGCTTCGCGATCTTTGAAAAGTTCTCAACGAACCTTCGACAATAGCTTGCGAGACCAAGGAAGCTGCGGAGTTGCTTCACGTTCTGAGGTGGTTCCCAATTCACAATTGCAGACACCTTCTCAGGATTCACCGCTATGCCCTTGGCAGAGATGATATGCCCAAGATAGAGAACCTCATCGAGCCAAAACTCGCACTTTGAGAACTTGGCGTAGAACTGATGTTCTCTGAGCTTATCGAGCACCAAACGCAAGTGCTTGGCATGATCTTCCTTGTTCTTCGAAAAGACCAGAATGTCATCGAGGTAGACCAAGACGAAGTCATTTGTGTAGGCGTTGAAGATGAAGTTCATCATGCGAGAGAAAGTCGGAGGAGCGTTGACGAGGCCAAAAGACATGACAGTGTATTCATATGAACCATAGCTTGTTCTGAAAGCCGTCTTGGGAATATCTTGCTCACGGATTCGAATCTGGTGATAGCCCATACGGAGATCAAGCTTGGAGAATACTTGAGCACCTTTGAGTTGTTCAAACAGCTCGTTGATGTTGGGAAGTGGGTACTTGTTCTTTATAGTCTTCTTGTTCAATGGACGGTAGTCAACACAAAGTCGGTCCGTTCCATCCTTCTTCTTCACAAAAAGAACTCCACAACCCCACGGAGAAGAACTAGGTCGGATGAGACCCATTCGCTCTTGAATATCGAGTTGTTTCTTCAGCTCCTTCAACTCTTCAGGTCCAAGCTTGTAAGGACGTTTGCAAACAGGTTCCGTGCCAGGCTCAAGATCGATGACGAATTCAACTGGCCGGTGCGGAGGCATTCCTGGAAGCTCTTCTGGAAAGACGTCTTGATATTCGCAAACGACTGGAATTTGAGAGATGGCATCCAGTTCACCCTTCTCATTGAGAGAAAATAGATGGATGGTATCATCACGAGCGGCAAAGACAATTACATCCTCAAATGAATGAGTCAATTGAATCTGCCTGGCAGCACAATCAAGATGAGCCTTGTGCTTAGAAAGCCAATCCATTCCAAGAATAAGATCGATATCCGAGTCGCCCAGAACAATAGGAGAAGCTAGAAATTTGTAGTCGCCCAACGTGATAGAAATATCCGGGATGCAGAAATTAGCTATCATATGCTTGGCCGGTGACACGATTTGCAAAGGTGTTTGCAAAAGTTGATAATCACACTCATACTTTGAAGCAAAAGGTTTTGAAATGAAGCAATGCGATGCACCAGTGTCAAAAAGAACTTTTGCAGGAACATTGTTAATAGGAAGGTTACCCATGATGACATCTGACGAGTCCTCTGCCTGAGCTGCATTCATCAAGTTGACCTTGGCGTGCTTGGGGTTATGCTTGACCACAGCTGTACTTGCCGATCTCACAGGAGGAGGAGGAGGGAGACGCCTCTAATTGAAGCATTTGTTGGCATAGTGACCCTTCTGTTGGCACTTGTTGCACGTGTCCTCTGAAAGCAGACGGTGATACGGAGCACTCGATCTTGGAGCTTGAGATGAAGTCTTATTCTGAAAGCCAGGGTTGGGTGGGTGGGAAGATCCACTGCCACCTTTGCTCTTCTGTTGATAAGGCTGATGCAACGGAGGAGGAGGAAGCCAATACTTCTGCTGCTTAGCCACTTGAGTTGAGGAAGAAGGAGTAGCATCTCTGGCTCGCTTCTTGGAAGCATCACACTTCAGTTGAGCAGTCTCTTGCTTCATTGCCATGTTGTAAAACTCATCGTACCTCTTGGGCTCAAAGAGAACGAGAGCTAGCTGGATTTCTTCTCTGAGACCACCCCTGAACTGGTATATCATGCTCTTCTCGTCAGGGACGTCCTGCTTAGCAAAACGGGCGAGCTTCTGAAACATCTTGTTGTACTCGTAAACAGACATAGAGCCTTGCTTCAGGTTGCGGAATTCCTCACGCTTGCTTTCAACCACGCTCTGAGGAATATGATGAGCTTTGAAGTCTTGACGGAATTCATCCCAGGTAATCACACGGCCTCCTCTGGAATCTTTGTACTGCTGAAACCATTCTGCAGCTTGGTCTTTGAGTTGGAAGGAAGCGAACTTGACAAAGTCCTCAGGCCTGACGTTACTGCACTCGAAATGCTTGCATATGTCCACGAGCCAATCATCAGCGTCTGTTGCCTCAACACAATTGCTGAAGGTCTTTGGCTGGTTAGCAAGGAACTGGTTGAGTGTAGCAAAGTGATTCTGATTGTTGCCTTGGCCCTGGTTCCCTTGATTGCGCTCTTGAAGAAGTTGCATGATCAGCTGCGTGTTTGCATTGGTAGCGGCCATCACAGCTTGCCATGCCTCCGGAGGTGGAGGTGGTGGTGGCGGATCAGGATTCGGAGTCGTGCGCGTTGGAGGAGCCATCCTGAAGAGGTTGACATCCATTAGCACATTGACAGACAAATATTGAAGCTGAATCAAACGGGTTGAAATTGCAACATATAGTCTTCACATCCGAACAAAATGAACGAATGCATTCCAATTGAAATGGTCACATATCCATAAATTGAGAAGCCACTTAGAATTGAGGTAGAAGAAAAACAACAAGGTACGGAACAAGAACGAATACTCGGTAAGGATCACCCAATCTCAAACCAAATATCCGCGGAAGAAGAACTAGAGCTACAAGAATTCCCACCTATGAAACTCCCGAACCTTTCCGGTTATGCAATCAGGTGTTGGGGATACAGGGGAAGCATAATATCTCACCCAAATCTAGCAAATCCTACATCCAGCTGTATCCATCCTTCAACACATAACCGAGAAAAACTTCGGAAATCGTCTACCTCAACCTTCGAAAAGCATCCGTTATACAAGTTATGGCAATACTCCCGAACTCCCGCCCCAGTACTGGGTGGCGTCGAGGTTATCTCACCAACAACTGCATAAAAGAGATTTTCGATGTCGGCGAAAACTCAGGTATTCCAGAATCTCAACGATAAAATTGTGACGACAACACCTCGGAGCTCAACTCCCCGGGACACTGCCACAACCCCTAAATGACAGGAGGCACCAAGAACAATGTTCTCGTCACAAATCGATCGGAACGATTCCAAGATACCCGCGTGATCCTAAAATTTTTTAGTGAAATTTGAGAAGAGAAGAGTCAAAACTCTACGTCAGGATGCCTTACCAGAGCGATGAAGGGACTGGGGAGTAAAAAGAATTTCTGAACTCTCCGATATATAATTCCTAAATGACTCAAAACATTTTTCTAGACTCAACAACACCAACGATTCGATCAAGCAGGGGGCTCCTAAGGTCAGGGAAGGCTATGATTACCAACTTGTAACGCCCTCGATGCGGCTATATCTCCTACGTGTCGAAGCACGACTTAGAGGCATAACCGCATTGGAAGCAATGTCACAAGTAAGGTAATCTTCACAACAACCCATGTAAATATATATAAAAGGGGAAAGGATACATAGTTGGCTTACACTTGCCACATCACACAAATACATGAAGAACATTACAATCATCCAGCACACTCATGGTCCGACTACGGTACCAAAATAAAAGATCAACCCCAACATGCGACACGGTCCCCGATCGCCCCAACTGAGCACCACTACTGATCATCTGGGAAAGACACATAGTAACGCGAGAGTCTTCATCGAACTCCCACTTGAGCTCAAGCGCATCATCTGGAACGGTATCATCGGTCCCTGCATCTGGTTTTGGAAGTAAACTGTGAGTCACGGGGACTCAGCAATCTCGCACCCTCGCGATCAAGACTATTTAAGCTTATCGGTAAGGCAAGGTAATATGTGGAGCTGCAGCAAGCGACTAGCATATATGGTGGCTAACCTATTCGCAAAAGAGAGCCAGAAGAGAAGGCAAAGCACGAATGAAGAGCTATGATCAAGAAGTGATCCTAGAACAACCTACGTCAAGCATTACTCCAACACCGTGTTCACTTCCCGGACTCCGCCGAGAAGAGACCATCACGGTAACACACGCGGTTGCTTCATTTTAATTAAGTTAAGTTTCATGTTATCTACAACCGGACATTAACAAATTCCCATCTGCCCATAACCGCGGGCACGACTTTCGAAAGTTCAAATCCCTAGGGGAGTCCCAACTTAGCCCATCACAAGGTCTCACGGTCAATGAAGGATATTCCTTCTCCCGAGACATTCCGATCACACTCGGCATCCCGGTTTTACAAGACATCCTCGACAATGGTAAAACAAGTCCAGCAACACCGCCCGAATGTGCCGACAAATCCCGATAGGAGCTGCACATATCTCGTTCTCAGGGCACACTCAGATGAGCGCTCCATACAACTAAAACCAAACCTCGAGTTTCCCCGAGGGGGCGCTGCACAGGGCTCTAGTTTGGACCAACACTCAGAGGAGCACTGGCCCGGGGGGGTTTAAATAAGATGACCCTTGGGCTCCGGAAACCCAAGGGAAAAAGAGGCTAGGTGGCAAATGGTAAAACCAAGGTTGGGCATTGCTGGAGGAGTTTTATTCAAGGCGAACTGTCAAGGGGTTCCCATTATAACCCAACCGCGTAAGGAACGCAAAATCCGGGAACATAACACCGATATGACGGAAACTAGGGCGGCAAGAGTGGAACAAAACACTAGGCAAAAGGCCGAGCCTTCCACCCTTTACCAAGTATATAGGTGCATTAAGATAACAAGATAATATAGTGATATCCCAACAATAAACAATGTTCCAACAAGGAACGATCTCCAATCTTCACCTGCAACTAGCAACGCTATAAGAGGGGCTGAGCAAAGCGGTAACATAGCCAATCAACGGTTTGCTAGGACATGGTGGGTTAGAGGTTTGACATGGCAATTTGGGAGGCATGATAAGCAAGTGGTAGGTATCGTAGCATAGGCATAGCAAAAGAGCGAGCATCTAGCAAGCAAAGATAGAAGTGATTTCGAGGGTATGATCATCTTGCCTGCAAAGTTGTCAGAGTTGACTTGATCCTCGTAAGCAAACTCAACGGGCTCCTCGTTAGCGAACTCGTCTCCCGGCTCTACCCAAACAAGACAAACAAGCAAAAGGAACACAATCAACCACGTGCAATGCTCAAACAACATGATGCAAACATGGTATGCTATGCGGGATGCGATATGTGATGCATATGCAAGATTTGACAAGGAATGATTGAACCTGGCCTCAACTTGGAAATCCAAGAGTGCCACTGGAAAGGTGAGGTAATTTCGGTTGAAATCGATATAAAGAACACCGGAATCGGATGCACGGTTTGGAAATGGCAAGCAAAACAAATATGGCACCGGTCTGCGATAATCAGCAAGTAGCCATCTAAATGCATCAAGATAATTATGCTACAACACTCAAACATGACAACAAAATATATGGAAGGGATCCACTCATGATGCTTGACAAAAGATGAACACTGAGCTACGGCCAATTCATCCATTAACAGGTTCAAACAAGCATGACAAAGTGCAAATGATAACAGGGTTCAGACTTAGTGAAATTAACACAAATCTGGAATTTAACATCAGGTAGCACACTTTAGAGAATGAAAACTACATGCTACGAACTTAACATGGCAAAGAAAGGCATGGCATGAAGCTACTCAAAGCACTTAACAAAAGTTCCTTAGTGACCTT
This sequence comes from Triticum aestivum, assembly GCF_018294505.1. Classification (NCBI taxonomy): domain Eukaryota; kingdom Viridiplantae; phylum Streptophyta; class Magnoliopsida; order Poales; family Poaceae; genus Triticum; species Triticum aestivum. Next base: position 8,845,030 of record NC_057809.1, on the reverse strand, counting down.
GAGCCAAAAGGGATCAAATAATACAATTGCAAGCATGTGAACATGGCAAAAACATAAACAGATCTCAGACTTAGTGAAAAACTGGAGCATGCAAAACAGTTAACGAGTAGGCATGTTCACGAGCTCGATGCACTCACTACAGAGCATGACATGACAATCTAAGCATACACCCATCAAGAATACATGTCATAGAAGCTAGACATGGCAAGAACGACAACATAGCATGCACGGATCAATAGCAACATCCTCGGCAAAATCGCTAACAAGTCAACAATCTGCCAGGATTCACGAAATAGCAAAAGTAGAGCGCGATTGACTCAAGCTAGGGTGCTCCATAAATGCAAACAAAGACATGGATGGATAGAGCACCACAATATTAACAAATCATCCTTACTGATCATCCTCAAAAGAGGCACGGATCACTAGGAAACAACATGAACATATGGCATACCGACAAAATCAGGACAAGTACTTAGTGAAATTCAAAGTCCCTGAAAACAGCATTACCGATTACACTACTTTGCAAGCTTGTGCTAGTCACCACACATATCACAAAAATACATGGTAAGCACCTCTGTAAAGATGGCATGGCATATAACAAAACTCATGTAGAGCTCAGGAGCATATCATGCACACATTAATCATGGAAAAAATGACAAATATCTATTTGATGAAACAGATCTGCCAAGTTTATCACATAGCCCTCTTCCAACAGCATTTTGGGCATGAAGATGAGCTCCAATGAAAATAATGCAATGAGATGAAATGATGTACTCGTTGAGACGAACATTTTGATATGCTACACGCGCAAATCGGAGCTACGGATGCAAAGTTATAGCATGATGAATAATGCAAATTAGCTAGTGTTTCTCGGGGAAGAAGTCAACCGATCCAGATCTGGAGATCTACTATAGCAACACTGTAGCAGGGCACGGAAAACGAGGATCATCGGCGTGGACGAACAGCGCGGCGGCTGGAGCTGAGGAAGCTCGCCGGGGCGGCTCGCCGGCCGGAGAGAAAGGCAGCGGAGGGCGGCGGACATCGGCGGCGATGTGGCCGCGGATGTGGCGGCCGGAGCGGCGGGTGCCGGTGGCCGGGGCGGCGACAGGGGCGGCAGACATCGGTGGCGGGGCGGCGGCTGGTCGGTGAAGTCGGCTGCGGGGCTGGAGCGGCGTCGGGCGCGGGAGGGCGCGGCCCAGTGGTGCGGCGATGAGGGCCGGCCTCGGGCCTGGCGGGCCGGAGGAGAGAGACGGCGGCGGAGGGACAGGTGGCGGGCTCATATTGGCGGCGGCGGTGCGTCCGGGCGGCGACGGACATGTCCGGCCGCGCGGAGAGGAGCGGGACTAGGGTTAGGGTAGGATGATCCGCGAATTTCGGGAGATGAACTATATATAGGGGTAGAAGAGGCTAGGAAGCTCCAAATGGAGTGCGGTTTTCGGCCACGCGATCATGATCGAACGCTCTAGATGATGGAAAGGTTTTTGGTGGGTTTTGGGCCAAATTGGAAGGGTGTTGGGCTGCAACACAAACGAGGCCTTTTCGGTCCCTCGGTTTACCGTTGGAGTATCAAACAAAGTCCAAATGAAACGAAACATGACAGGCGGTCTACCGGTAGTACACCAAGGCCGCATGGCAAGTCTCGGTACAATCCGGAAATGTTTAACCCCCACACACGAAAAGAGGTAGAAAGGACCACCGGAGGAGATAGGAGCGCCGGAATGCAAAACGGACAACGGGGAAAATGCTCGGATGCATGAGACGAACACGTATGCAAATGCAATGCACATGATGACATGATATGAGATGCATGACAAAGGCAACAACACACGGAGACAAAAACCCGAACCCGAGGAAACATAAAATAACTTAGCGCCGGAAACGGCAAGAGTTGGGATACATATAAGGTAAATTACATCCAGGGTGTTACAGTACATGACCAGCAAGTCAGGGTAGCAACCATCGCTGATAAAGAGAGTTGTAGGTCGGAAGGATCAAACATGTAAACACACGGAGATGTGACAGCCAAGACAAAGACCTCCACTATTTGTGTGATATTTCTTTGACTTGCATACGATGTGTTGTGCGTTTCATTTTATTTTTGCATCATGCATGAACATCTCCATCGCCTTATTTACTTGGTGTGATCTTGTATGCGAACTCATTCTTCTCCCTTTCATCTTCCATATGCATCTTGCTCAAACCATCATAATTATCCAAGTTTCCAAACCCTGTATCAAGCTTTCAATTTCTTCTTATTTCCAATGCAAATTCAAGTGGTGTTTTTCCTGCTTGAGAATAATGTTCACTATTTTTCTATAAATCCTAGACCATGACAAGAAGCACTCCTCCAAATTTTAGTCCTTTTGGATGTGTTTTGGTTGGATTGAAAATTACCAAAACCATTTTAATTAAATTTGTGCATATTTCAAGGTTTCCACGGATGTGGTTTATATCCCTCTCCTTCCTCCTCAAACCCTCTGGGCTTTTTCCTTTTTGAATCTGTTTATGTATACAGACAGAAGATTTAGAAAAAGGGGAAAGGCCCTTACCTGGACCAAGCCGCAGCCCACCTAGCCTCCTTCGCTCTCCCTCCCGAGTAAATTGAGAGCAACTAATTAACGAGCGCTCCTTTGGGAGCCTCGCAACGATCAGCGCCACACTACTAGGGAGAACCTTATACACCGAATCTTAGTAGGAGCGCGGTTTAAAAACAGACACTACTGCCAATTAGTAGTAGCGAGTTTCAGAAAACCGCGCTACTAATAGCACGGTAGCAGTAGCGGTCTAAGTGAAACAAGCACTACTACTATAATTGCCACGGCATTGCCCCCAGGCTAGATATAGTAGTAGCGCCATTCCGAGGATGCGCTACTGCTAAAGTACTTAGTAGCAACGTTTTTCTTCAAAACACGCTACTGCTAAGTGTTGCACATAATTAAGTTTAGTCTCATACTGCTAAGCGAACCAGGTGTTTACCACCTTAAATATGTTACTTTTCAAACTATCTCGAGCACTTGATCTTCATTGAACTATATGTGTAGGATTTGTGGCTGCAATATGTATCTTCACCAGTGCCTATACAGGTACTGTGAGGATTCATGTCGACTATTTAGATTCTACACAAAAAGATCAATGATGACCAATGTATATTTTTGAAGTTTTTACATGATTAGACTTAGCAGTAGCGTTTTTTCAGGGCAAAGCGCTACTGATATTATAAAACAGAAAGGACTAGCCGTAGCGCATTTCGCTTGACACGCTATAGCTAACTTAGCTATAGCGCGTTCTGGCAAAACACGCAGCTGCTAGTTTGACTTAACCCCCAGTCGCGCGGGCTCAAAATTTCGCTAAGTCCTTCCCCTCCACTTCCCCCTCTCCCCCAACTGCTCCATCGCCACCGTCGCCCTGCCGCTCTCGACCTCACCGCCGCCGCCCGCCGCCGCCCTCAACCGCACCGCCGCCGCCCTCAACCTCACCATCGCCACACACCCTCGACGCCGCCCCCGACCTCGACGCCGCCCCCGACCCCGACATCGACGCCACCCTCCGCCACGCGCCCGAGCCCCGACACCGTCCTCGACGCCGCCTGCTCCTCCCTCGTCGCAGTCATCGTAAGGCTCTACCTCTCCTCTCCCCTACCCTCCTCTCTCTCTCTGCTAGGGCAATTCATATGTGTGTTGATGCTGTGTTGATGTTCATATGAACCCTAGGTGTTCATGTGAACCCTAGATTTGTTTAGGGCAGTAGGCATTTTTTAGCATTTAGGAAAAATGATTAGCAATTTTTTAGGAAATTAGCTAGGGAATTTTTTTTATGAAAATGCCTAAAAAGTAATTTCATTCAAAAAACAAAACACAGAATTGTTTTTATTTCAAAAACTTGGTTAAACTAATTGTTGCTATGTAAACAAAAAACAAGATTGTTGTTATATGATATATGTCATTGATGTTCATTTGCATATTTCATTATTGAAGTGGTTTGGTTGTGCCCAAGTGGCTTTATTGTTTCTAGGGAATGAAGTCGAGTGGCCTATGTTTTGCCGGAATGTTGATTCATTTCCGTTCCGGCAAATTTTAGGTTCTCGATTTGTCCACTTTTTAGTAAAAGTCATGCCGAAATTTTCCGTGAATTTTGGCATGACTTGTGATACAAACTAGGACATATCGAGTGCCCGTGATTTGCCGCATCGGGAAGGAGTCAACATTCTTGCAAAGCATATGCCTTTTTTATGTCATTATTCATTTTATTAGGTATAGAATTAATTGGCTAGATTTAATCGTAAGAACTAGTAATTAATAGAACTAGTTGAACATGTCACATTTGTTGTTATTTTTTAGTTAAAGCAATTTTCCCCGCTTCGACGTCGACGATGCCTATCCCGCATCCTCGTCGTCGAGTCGGTGGAGGACACCTGTGTCACCAGATGGGCCATGTCCGGGACTGGGCTCCGCCGGGGTGGTACTGGGAGGCGCTACCTACCGGGGGGGTGCAGGTTGGTGAGGAGCCAGCCTGTCATTGACCCAAACCTTCTTTGGTGGCAGTCGCGTGGGCCAGTGACTGTCTAGAGGCTCGAGGACCCCGCGGAGGTGGTGCGTCACCGTGTCAGTGAGGAGGACGCGCACGTCCGTCACTACTTGTTTGCGTTGGAGCACATGTTCTCCAATACCTGGCAGGTTCTCCAGGGATCTCACTGGAGCTATGATCATGTGATGGTTCCTGTTGGGTTTCGTAGTAATTTCAAAAAGTTTCCTACGCACATGCAAGATCATGGTGATGCATAGCAACGAGAGGGGAGAGTGTTGTCTACGTACCCACGCAGACCAACTGCGGAAGCATTGACGCAACGTAGAGGAAGTAGTCGTACGTCTTCTTGATCCAACCGATCAAGCACCGAAACTACGGCACCTCCGAGTTCGAGCACACGTTCAGCTCGATGACGATCCCCTGACTCCGATCCAGCAAAGTGTCGGGAAGAGTTCCGTCAGCACGACGGTGTGGTGACGATCTTGATGCACTACAGCAGCAGGGCTTTGCCTAAACTCCGCTACAGTATTATCGAGGAATATGGTGGCAGGGGGCACCGCACACGGCTAAGGAATAGATCACGTGGATCAACTTGTGTGTTCTAGTGTGCCTCTACCTCAGTATATAAAGGACTAGAGGGGGGAGGCTGGCCGGCCAAGGTGTGGCGCGCCAGGAGAGTCCTACTCCCTCTGGGAGTAGGATTCCCCCCCCCCCCAATCCTAGTTGGAATAGGATTCGCGGAGGGGGAAAAGAGAGAGAGGGGGCTGGCCACCTCTCCTAGTCCTAATAGGACTAGGGGGAGGGGGGAGGCGCGCAGCCCATGTAGGGCTGTCTCTTCTCTTTTCCACTAAGGCCCATCATGGCCCATTTAACTCCCGGGGGGTTCCGGTAACCTTCCCGGTACTCCGGTAAAATCCCGATTTCACCCGGAACACTTCCGATATCCAAACATAGGCTTCCAATATATCAATCTTTACGTCTCGACCATTTCGAGACTCCTCGTCATGTCCGTGATCACATCCGGGACTCCAAACAACCTTCGGTACATCAAAATGTATAAACTCATAACATAACTGTCATTGTAACCTTAAGCGTGCGGACCCTACGGGTTCGAGAACAATGTAGAAATGACCGAGACACGTCTCCGGTCAATAACCAATAGCGGGACCTGGATGCCCATATTAGCTCCTACATATTCTACGAAGATCTTTATCTGTCAGACCGCATAACAACATACGTTGTTCCCTTTGTCACCGGTATGTTACTTGCCCGAGATTCGATCGTCGGTATTCCTATACCTAGTTCAATCTCGTTACCGGCAAGTCTCTTTACTCGTTCCGTAATACATCATCCCGCAACTAACTCATTTAGTTGCAATGCTTGCAAGGCTTAAGTGATGTGCATTACCGAGAGGGCCCAGAGATACCTCTCCGATAATCGGAGTGACAAATCCTAATCTCGAAATACGCCAACCCAACATCTACCTTTGGAGACACCTGTAGAGCTCCTTTATAATCACCCATTTACGTTGTGACGTTTGGTAGCACACAAAGTGTTCCTCCGGTAAACGGGAGTTGCATAATCTCATAGTCATAGGAACATGTATAAGTCATGAAGAAAGCAATAGCAACATACTAAACGATCGGGTGCTAAGCTAATGGAATGGGTCATGTCAATCAGATCATTCAACTAATGATGTGACCTCGTTAATCAAATAACAACACTTTGTTCATGGTTAGGAAACATAACCATCTTTGATTAACGAGCTAGTCAAGTAGAGGCATACTAATGACACTCTGTTTGTCTATGTATTCACACATGTATTATGTTTCCGGTTAATACAATTCTAGCATGAATAATAAACATTTATCATGATTATAAGGAAATAAATAATAACTTTATTATTGCCTCTAGGGCATATTTCCTTTAGTCTCCCACTTGCACTAGAGTCAATAATCTAGATTACACAGTAATGATTCTAACACCCATGGAGCCTTGGTGCTGATCATGTTTTGCTCGTGGAAGAGGCTTAGTCAATGGGTCTGCAACATTCAGATCCGTATGTATCTTGCAAATCTCTATGTCTCCCACCTGGACTAGATCCCGGATGGAATTGAAGTGTCTCTTGATGTGCTTGGTTCTCTTGTGAAATCTGGATTCCTTTGCCAAGGCAATTGCACCAGTATTGTCACAAAAGATTTTCATTGGACCCGATGCACTAGTATGACACCTAGATCGGATATGAACTCCTTCATCCAGACTCCTTCATTTGCCGCTTCCGAAGCAGCTATGTACTCCGCTTCACATGTAGATCCCGCTACGACGCTTTGTTTAGAACTGCACCAACTGATAGCTCCACCGTTTAATGTAAACACGTATCCGGTTTGCGATTTAGAATCATCCGGATCAGTGTCAAAGCTTGCATCAACGTAACCATTTACGACGAGCTCTTTGTCACCTCCATATATGAGAAGCATATCCTTAGTCCTTTTTAGGTATTTCAGGATGTTCTTGACCGCTGTCCAGTGATCCACTCCTGGATTACTTTGGTACCTCCCTGCTAGACTTATAGCAAGGCACACATCAGGTCTGGTACACAGCATTGCATACATGATAGATCCTATTGCTGATGCATAGGGAACATCTTTCATATTCTCTCTATCTTCTGCAGTGGTCTGGCATTGAGTCTTACTCAATTTCACACCTTGTAACACAAGCAAGAATCCTTTCTTTGCTTGATCCATTTTGAACTTCTTCAAAATTTTGTCAAGGTATGTTGTTTGTGAAAGTCCAATTAAGCGTTTTGATCTATCTCTATAGATCTTAATGCCTAATATGTAAGCAGCTTCACCGAGGTCTTTCATTGAAAAACTCTTATTCAAGTATCCCTTTATGCTATCCAGAAATTCTATATCATTTCCAATCAGCAATATGTCATCTACATATAATATCAGAAATGCTACAGAGCTCCCACTCACTTTCTTGTAAATACAGGCTTCTCCGAAAGTCTGTATAAAACCAAATGCTTTGATCACACTATCAAAACGTTTATTCCAACTCCGAGAGGCTTGCACCAGTCCATAAATGGATCGCTGGAGCTTGCACACTTTGTTAGCTCCCTTTGGATCGACAAAACCTTCTGGTTGCATCATATACAACTCTTCTTCCAGAAATCCATTCAGGAATGCAGTTTTGACATCCATCTGCCAAATTTCATAATCATAAAATGCGGCAATTGCTAACATGATTCGGACAGACTTAAGCATCGCTACGGGTGAGAAAGTCTCATCGTAGTCAATCCCTTGAACTTGTCGAAAACCTTTTGCGACAAGTCGAGCTTTGTAGACAGTAACATTACCATCAGCGTCAGTCTTCTTCTTGAAGATCCATTTATTCTCAATTGCTTGCCGATCATCGGGCAAGTCAACCAAAGTCCATACTTTGTTCTCATACATGGATCCCATCTCAGATTTCATGGCTTCAAGCCACTTTGCGGAATCTGGGCTCACCATCGCTTCTTCATAGTTCGTAGGTTCATCATGATCTAGTAGCATGATTTCCAGAACAGGATTACCGTACCACTCTGGCGCGGATCTTACTCTGGTTGATCTACGAGGTTCAGTAGTATCTTGATCTGAAGTTTCATGATCATCATTAGCTTCCTCACTTATTGGTGTAGGTGTCGCAGAAACAGTTTTCTGTGATGTACTACTTTCCAATAAAGGAGCAGGTACAGTTACCTCGTCAAGTTCTACTTTCCTCCCACTCACTTCTTTCGAGAGAAACTCCTTCTCTAGAAAGGATCCATTCTTAGCAACGAATGTCTTGCCTTCGGATCTGTGATAGAAGGTGTACCCAACAGTCTCCTTTGGGTATCCTATGAAGACACATTTCTCCGATTTGGGTTCGAGCTTATCAGGTTGAAGCTTTTTCACATAAGCATCGCAGCCCCAAACTTTAAGAAACGACAACTTTGGTTTCTTGCCAAACCATAGTTCATAAGGCGTCGTCTCAACGGATTTTGATGGTGCCCTATTTAACGTGAATGCGGCCGTCTCTAAAGCATAACCCCAAAACGATAGCGGTAAATCAGTAAGAGACATCATAGATCGCACCATATCTAGTAAAGTACGATTACGACGTTCGGACACACCATTACGCTGTGGTGTTCCGGGTGGCGTGAGTTGCGAAACTATTCCACAATTTTTCAAATGTACACCAAACTCGTAACTCAAATATTCTCCTCCACGATCAGATCGTAGAAACTTTATTTTCTTGTTACGATGATTTTCAACTTCACTCTGAAATTCTTTGAACTTTTCAAATGTTTCAGACTTATGTTTCATTAAGTAGATATACCCATATCTGCTTAAGTCATCTGTGAAGGTGAGAAAATAACGATATCCGCCACGAGCCTCAATATTCATCGGACCACATACATCGGTATGTATGATTTCCAACAAATCTGTTGCTCTCTCCATAGTACCGGAGAACGGTGTTTTAGTCATCTTGCCCATGAGGCACGGTTCGCAAGTACCAAGTGATTCATAATCAAGTGGTTCCAAAAGTCCATCAGTATGGAGTTTCTTCATGCGCTTTACACCGATATGACCTAAACGACAGTGCCACAAATAAGTTGCACTTTCATTATCAACTCTGCATCTTTTGGCTTCAACATTATGAATATGTGTATCACTACTATCGAGATTCATCAAAAATAGACCACTCTTCAAAGGTGCATGACCATAAAAGATATTACTCATATAAATAGAACAACCATTATTCTCTGATTTAAATGAATAACCGTCTCGCATCAAACAAGATCCAGATATAATGTTCATGCTCAACGCTGGCACCAAATAACAATTATTTAGGTCTAATATTAATCCCGAAGGTAGATGTAGAGGTAGCGTGCCGACCGCGATCACATCGACTTTGGAACCGTTTCCCACGCGCATCGTCACCTCGTCCTTTGCTAGTGTCCGCTTATTCCGTAGTCCCTGTTTCGAGTTGCAAATATTAGCAACAGAACCAGTATCAAATACCCAGGTGCTACTGCGAGCTCTAGTAAGGTACACATCAATAACATGTATATCACATATACCTTTGTTCACCTTGCCATCCTTCTTATCCGCCAAATACTTGGGGCAGTTCCGCTTCCAGTGACCAGTCTGCTTGCAGTAGAAGCACTCAGTTTCAGGCTTAGGTCCAGACTTGGGTTTCTTCTCCTGAGCAGCAACTTGCTTGCCTGTTCTTCTTGAAGTTCCCCTTCTTCTTCCCTTTGCCCTTTTTCTTGAAACTAGTGGTCTTGTTAACCATCAACACTTGATGCTCCTTCTTGATTTCTACCTCCGCAGCTTTCAGCATCGCGAAGAGCTCGGGAATAGTCTTGTTCATCCCTTGCATATTATAGTTCATCACGAAGCTCTTGTAGCTTGGTGGCAGTGATTGGAGAATTCTGTCAATGACGCAATCATCCGGAAGATTAACTCCCAATTGAATCAAGTGATTATTATACCCAGACATTTTGAGTATATGCTCACTGACAGAACTGTTCTCCTCCATCTTGCAGCTATAGAACTTATTGGAGACTTCATATCTCTCAATCCGGGCATTTGCTTGAAATATTAACTTCAACTCCTGGAACATCTCATATGCTCCATGACGTTCAAAACGTCGTTGAAGTCCCGATTCTAAGCCGTAAAGCATGGCACACTAAACTATCGAGTAGTCATCAGCTTTGCTCTGCCAGACGTTCATAACATCTGGTGTTGCTCCAGCAGCAGGCCTGGCACCCAGCGGTGCTTCCAGGACGTAATTCTTCTGGGCAGCAATGAGGATAATCCTCAAGTTACGGACCCAGTCCGTATAATTGCTACCATCATCTTTCAACTTTGCTTTCTCAAGGAACGCATTAAAATTCAACGGAACAACAGCACGAGCCATCTATCTACAATCAACATAAACAAGCAAGATACTATCAGGTACTAAGTTCATGATAAGTTTAAGTTCAATTAATCAAATTACTTAAGAACTCCCACTTAGATAGACATCCCTCTAATCCTCTAAGTGATTACGTGATCCAAATCAACTAAACCATAACCGATCATCACGTGAGATGGAGTAGTTTTCAATGGTGAACATCGTTATGTTGATCATATCTACTATATGATTCACGCTCGACCTTTCGGTCTCCGTGTTCCGAGGCCATATCTGCATATGCTAGGCTCGTCAAGTTTAACCTGAGTATTCTGCGTGTGCAAAACTGGCTTGCACCCGTTGTAGATGGACATAGAGCTTATCACACCCGATCATCACCTGGTGTCTGGGCACGACAAACTTTGGCAACGGTGCATACTCAGGGAGAACACTTCTTGATAATTTAGTGAGAGATCATCTTATAATGCTACCGTCAATCAAAGCAAGATAAGATGCATAAAAGATAAACATCACATGCAATCAATATAAGTGATATGATACGGCCATCATCATCTTGTGCTTGTGATCTCCATCTCCGAAGCATCGTCATGATCACCATCGTCACCGGCGCGACACCTTGATCTTCATCATAGCATCGTTGTCGTCTCGCCAATCTTATGCTTCCACGACTATCACTACCGTTTAGTAATAAAGTAAAGCATTACATCGCGATTGCATTGCATACAATAAAGCGACAACCATATGGCTCCTGCCAGTTGCCGATAACTTGGTTACAAAACATGATCATCTCATACAATAAAATTCAGCATCATGCCTTGACCATATCACATCACAACATGCCCTGCAAAAACAAGTTAGACGTCCTCTACTTTGTTGTTGCAAGTTTTACGTGGCTGCTACAGGCTTAAGCAAGAACCAATCTCACCTACGCATCAAAACCACAAAGATACTTTGTCAAATAGACTCCGTTTTAACCTTCGCAAGGACCGGGCGTAGTCACACTTGGTTCAACTAAAGTTGGAGAGACAGTCGCCCGCAAGCCACCTGTGTGTAAAGCACGTCGGGGGAACCGGTCTCGTGTAAGCGTATGCGTAATGTTGGTCCGGGTCGTCTCGTCCAACAATACCGCCGAACCAAGTATGGCATGCTGGTAGGCAGTATGACTTATATCACCCACAACTCACTTGTGTTCTACTCGTGCAAATAACATCAAACCATAAAACCTAGGCTCGGATGCCACTGTTGGGTTTCATAGCAATTTCAAAAAATTTCCTACGCACATGCAAGATCATGGTGATGCATAGCAACGAGAGGGGAGAGTGTTGTCTACGTATCCACGCAGACCGACTGCGGAAGCGTTGACGCAACGTAGAGGAAGTAGTCGTACGTCTTCTCGATCCAACCGATCAAGCACCGAAACTACGACACCTCCGAGTTCGAGCACACGTTTAGCTCGATGACGATCCCCTGACTCCGATCCAGAAAAGTGTCGGGGAAGAGTTCCGTCAGCACGACGGCGTGGTGACGATCTTGATGCACCACAGCAGCAGGGCTTCGCCTAAACTCCGCTACAGTATTATCGAGGAATATGGTGGCAGGGGGCACCGCACACGGCTAAGGAATAGATCACGTGGATCAACTTGTGTGTTCTAAGGTGCCTCTACCTCAGTATATAAAGGACTAGAGGGAGGGAGGCTGGCCGGCCAAGGTGTGGCGCGCCAGGAGAGTCCTACTCCCTCTGGGAGTAGGATTCCCCCCAATCCTAGTTGGAATAGGATTCGCGGAGGGGGAAAAGAGAGAGAGGGGGCCGGCCACCTCTCCTAGTCCTAATAGGACTAGGGGGAGGGGGGAGGCGCGCAGCCCATGTAGGGCTGCCTCTTCTCTTTTCCACTAAGGCCCATCATGGCCCATTTAACTCCCGCGGGTTCCGGTACCCTTCCAGGTACTCCGGTAAAATCCCGATTTCACCCAGAATAGTTCCGATATTCAAACATAGGCTTCCAATATATCAATCTTTACATCTCGACCATTTCGAGACTCCTCGTCATGTCCGTGATCACATCCAGGACTCCGAACAACCTTCGGTACATCAAAATGTATAAACTCATAATATAACTGTCATCGTAACCTTAAGCGTGCGGACCCTACGGGTTCGAGAACAATGTAGACATGACCGAGACACGTCTCCGGTCAATAACCAATAGCGGGACCTGGATGCCCATATTGGCTCCTACATATTCTACGAAGATCTTTATCGGTCAGACCGCATAACAACATACGTTGTTCCCTTTGTCACCGGTATGTTACTTGCCCGAGATTCGATCGTCGGTATTCCTATACCTAGTTCAATCTTGTTACCGGCAAGTCTCTTTACTCGTTCCGTAATACATCATCCCGCAACTAACTCATTTAGTTGCAATGCTTGCAAGGCTTAAGTGATGTGCATTACCGAGAGGGCCCAGAGATACCTCTCCGACAATCGGAGTGACAAATCCTAATCTCAAAATACGCCAACCCAACATCTACCTTTGGAGACACCTGTAGAGCTCCTTTATAATCACCCATTTACGTTGTGACGTTTGGTAGCACACAAAGTGTTCCTCCGGTAAACGGGAGTTGCATAATCTCATAGTCATAGGAACATGTATAAGTCATGAAGAAAAGCAATAGCAACATACTAAACGATCGGGTGCTAAGCTAATGGAATGGGTCATGTCAATCAGATCATTCAACTAATGATATGACCTCGTTAATCAAATAACAACACTTTGTTCATGGTTAGGAAACATAACCATCTTTGATTAACGAGCTAGTCAAGTAGAGGCATACTAGTGACACTCTGTTTGTCTATGTATTCACACATGTATTATGTTTCCGGTTAATACAATTCTAGCATGAATAATAAACATTTATCATGATTATAAGGAAATAAATAATAACTTTATTATTGCCTCTAGGGCATATTTCCTTCAGTTCCTTCTCTTTGGGTGTCCACCACCGCGCCGATACCCGTCGTGCGCTAGGGTTTTAGTTGTATTAGTGATGTTATATGTATGATACTATTTGGGATGTATTAGTGATAATATTTGACGATGTATGGACGCATGAGATGATTTACTTTTTCTTATTGAATGCGTGCTAATTTGAATACTTGTTTATTTTACATTTTGGTTTTGCTTATTGAATGCTCATGTCAATATGAGTCCTATAAGATATTTTGAGTATCCTGGTAGTTGTTTTCGATCGATTTTCAGTTAATGTTTCAAATATGAACATAGGAAATGTCTGACAATGAAAAGGATTTTGGTATTTGCAAATACTGCGAAGACGAGCGTGACCTGTGCGACGGAATCTTCCTAGATGATGATAGGCGCTTCAGCATTAAGCTGGACGTGAACTTTGAAGTGGATATAATAAGTCACACTGATAAGTCTTTTTTTTCGTAATTGAGCATGACATCTGCTTCAACTTATGATTTAATTTTTTACTATTCTACTAGCGTATCCCCTTCCATGCAAGAGTTTTTGTCTTGGATAAGATAGGTTCCAGTCGTACTATGGAGGTAAAGAAAGTTTACTTGAAGACCGAGCATGTTTGTATTTTTCATGCAAAATTATACAACGCAGACGACTACACCTATTTTGGATGCAAAATGTTGCGAGCACTATGCAAGACTTATGCATTTGAGCCTGATATGGTTATCACCTTTGATATTCGTCCGAAAGATGATATTGAAGGTAATATCGACATCTAGGTCGATGTGCAGACGCTTCCAGTTATACCATTATGTGAGTTTCTCAACCATATTTATTTCTTTGATATTGTTTATTCAAAAATAGTTGACAACTAATTTTTATTGTCAGCTTATTTCCGTTCAAGCAAACATGTCCAGCGCTTGGTAGACAGGACCTACTACTGTCCCGGGGCTGAACTAAACTGCGAGGAGCTAAGTCATTATGTTTCATGGCTTGAGGATCTTGATACTGTCAAGACAAATTTTCTTTCTACACTTAGAAATGTTAGTACTGAAAACGTGCGACCAATAGTGTTCGTAATGAACTACGGTCACATCTATTTAGAAAAGATGGTAAGATTTTTACTATTTGTCCTCAGTGCATCTTTTGCATACATTATTTTTTAAGCTAAACTTCATTGCTAAGTATGTTACTAAACGATGTTCTTCCACAGGGACTCCTGATGAATGTTGTGCCTCAAAGGATCGAGACTAAAGGTACCATGAGTATTGTTAGCTTACAACCAAGATATCCTACAATGCACTTTAGTGCATTCATGATTTCTAATAGCGAGGAATGCTTAATAATGAAAGACTGGACCAAATTTGTGATGGAGGAGTGCAGAGAAGTACTAGGGGGAAGCAATCATAAGCGCAGCCCACGATTAGGAGACAGGTTCATCTGCATGCTTCAACTTGATGAAGGAGGAGAGCTACATATGTTTTATGTTATTTTACCTGAGAGAGAGAGAGAGTAGCAGGAGTGATTAGCTAGCTAGAAATGAGTTTGAAGATGATGATGTGCTACACTATGACTACGATAATTAAATAGCTAGTGTTGGTGGTAATGACTATGATGATTATTATTAGCTAGTGTTGGTGGTGATTAGATAGCTACCACATCTAGTGTTGGTGGTGATTAGCTAGCTAGAATGAGTTTGAAGATGATGATGTGCTACACTATGACTATGATGATTAAATAAATATTGTTGGCACTACAAGAAATATGTCAACTAGTGACCTTCTCTTAGTCACCCCAGCTGAATTGGTCGTAAGTCCACGACCATTTTGCTTGGAAGGGCTCAACCCTGAAATTGCCTTACACCAAATGGTCATAAAGCAGAAAAGAGTGGTCTATGACCTTATTTCTACCTGATTACGACCAATATAAATGGTCATGAGGTTGTGAACGTGGATGCATTGGTACTTATTGCTATGACTAGGCGCCACCTCATCAGTTTTGCCTATGTGTCATGTCCATGTGTCAATTTTTGCCCTAGGTTGTGAAGCAACCTATATTTCTGTTATTCCCAAAATTCCCAAAAAATCTCATAAATTCTTTGGATCATATCTTCGTCAAATGTGTAAAAAACCTTCCTCACCTAGTTCAAATATAATTCAACAATATTCATTTTCCTATTCTGTTCAAAACAACACTTTGTGAAGGAAGTGCTATTTATATACATTTGATTGACCTCAAACTTTTTGGGCACTCTTTCCTATCCAAATCATTGCCTCATGACAAAATTCAGCTCCATTTTCCTAGTAAATGTTCCTCGGCAAATTTCCAAAGTTTTTGTTCAGCTAGAAGCTTTGTGTAGGAAGTACCATTTTTATATATCCAAATGACATGAAATTTATAAAGTTCCTTCATATGCCCAAATTATCATCCTCCTCCAAATTGCAGCTCAGCCAAATCATCTATGTAAGCCCAGGTTCAATTTATATTTTATGGCTAGATTGACACGTTGCAAAGCAAGGGTTATCTAGATCCCTCCTATTACCCTCAAACTTTTTGACCACTCTTCCATACCCAAATCATTGCCACATGATAATATTCAACTCCATTTTCCTGGTAATTTTTTCTCAGAAAATTTCCAAAGTTTTGATCTCGAGATAAGCTTTGTGAAGTAAGTACTAGCTAGGCTTACCCAAATGATCTGACAATTTACCAGGGCATGACCATACCTATGTAACCTACCTACACCAAATTTGAGCTCATTTCATTTATCCAATTTCCCTCGCTAATTTTCCCAAGTTTTTGTCCAGAGAAGAGCATTGTGAAGGAAGTACCACTTTGGCATGTCCAAATGGTATGAATTTTCTAGAGTGCTTTCCTATGCCCAAATAACCATCCTCCACCAAATTTCAGCTCAATCCATTCATTAGTTTGAGCCCAGCTTCAACATCCATATTTCTGCCCGATGTGGTACTTTGCAAAGCAAGTGCCATACAAACTCCTCATTTGAGCTGAAAATTTGCCAAGACAGTCTCCCTAGTAGATGATCATACTCAGCCAAAACTCAGGCCCATTGGCCTTGTGAATTTCCCGTACTGCTAATCAAACACTTGGGTGCTAATTCATGTTTGAGCATAGTTCGATCTCCTCGTGAGATTCTTCTATTGTTATTTTCTTTCTAGCATCTACCTGGAGAGTGCCCAACCTACTAGACATGCCTAGGCTGCCCATAACGCATGGCAACGCCACGGTCACGCGGTGACCATGCGGCGGGCATGCGAGTCTACGCGCTTTGGAGTTGGGGCCCTAGGCCACCATCCAAACATCGACGTATCACCACCAAACCATGTATTTTTGATTAAATAGATACTTATGTAATTAGAAATGATTTTTGGAAAAAATAAAGAGCAAACTATAAGGCAGCTGCAGTTCAAATTTGACCCGATTCCTTCTGAATCAGCAGAAATTTGTCTTTTTCACGAGAGGTGGATCAAAACTTTTGAAACCCAACCATTTTGTCAATTTTGCATTAAATATGTCCTAGTATTTTACAAAATTGATTTGGTGCAAATTTGCAACAAATATATGGTAGGTCCTTCACAAAAAAACTCATTTTGGGCACTCGAAAAATGGAAAATTGATTTTTCGTCCAAAGAAAATGAAAACTTCCTTAGGCAACATTGTTTGCCATTCCAATATGCACCCTTGTGCACAATATGAGATCATTTCAACAAACTATGCCATGAATGCGGTCATAAGATTCAGCATTTGGGTTGAAAGTCATGAGTCTTCACACATGATAGCTCATTTCTAAGAACACTTTTTTAAAAGTATTTCCATTACAAGTTTATTGTTTTTCCTGGTAACTTGGTCACATATAATGACACAATGCGAAGGTTTTCCAATTTTTTGATTTTTTTGAATTTTTTATGCCCGTTTCAAAATGCGGTCAAAACGGCGGGAATGACCGTTCCTAGCTAGTGGTTGAATCTTGGAATTTTTTTGGTGTTTCTTTGATTAAATAGATACTTTTGTACCTAGAAATGATTTTTGTAAAAAATAAATAGCAAACTATGAGGCAGCTGCAGTTCAAATTTGACCCGTTTCCAACTGCATCGGCGGAAATTTGTCTTTTTCACCAGAGGTGGATCAAAACTTTTTACACCCAAAATTTTTGTCAATTATGAATTAAATATGGCCTAGTATTTCAGAAAAATTATTTGGTCCAATTTTGCAAAAAATATTTGGTAGGCCCTTCACAAAAAAAAACGTTTTGAGCACTCGAAAAACGGAAAATGAATTTTTCGTCCAAAGAAAATGAAAACTTCCTTAGGCAACATTGTTTGTCATTCCAATATGCACCCTTGTTCACAATATTAGATCATTTGAACAAACTATGCCATGAATGTGGCCATAAGATTCGACACTTGGGTTGAAAGCCATGAATTTTCACACATGATAACTCATTTCTGAGAACACTTTTTAAAAAGAATTACCGTATTACAAGTTTATTATTTTTTCTGGTAACTTGGTCACATATAATGACACAATGCGAAGGTTTTTCCAATTTTTTGATTTTTTTGAATTTTTTATGCCCGTTTCAAAATGCGGTCAAACCGGCGGGAATGACCGTTCATAGCTACTGGTTGAATCTTGGAACTTTTTTGTGTTTCTCTGATTAAATAGATACTTAAGTACCTAGAAATGATTTTTGAAAAAAATAAAGAGGAAACTACGAGGTAGCTGCAGTTCAAATTTGACCCACTTCCTACTGAATCGGCATAAATTTGTCTTTTTCACGAGAGGTGGATAAAAGCTTCTGACACCCAACCATTTTGTCAATTGTGCATTAAATATGACCTAATATTTTAGAAAAATGATTTGGTCCAATTTTGCAACAAATATTTGGTAGGCCCTTCACAATTAAACCCATTTTGGGCACTCGAAAAATGGAAAATTGAGTTTTCGTCTAAAGAAAATGAAAACTCCCTTAGGCAACATTGTTTTGAATTCTAAGATACACCCTTGTGAACAATATGAGATCATTTAAACAAACTATACCATGAATGTGGCATAAGATTGTTCATTTGGCTTGAAAGCCATGAATCTTCACGCATGATATCTCATTTCTGAGAACACTTTTTTAAAATAATGTCGTATTACAAGTTTATTATTTTTTCTGGAAACTTGGTCACATATGATGACACAATATGAAGGTTTTCCAATTTTTAGATTTTTTTTGAATTTTTTATGCGTGTTTCATAATGCGGTCAAAACGGCGGGCTTGGCCGTTCCTAGCTAGTGGTTTAATCTTGGAAAACTTAATCTTAGAAAATGGAAAATGGAAAATAATTTTTTCGTGCAAAGAAAATGAAAAATTAATCTTAGAAAATTAATTTGGGACAATTTTGCAACAAATGTTTGCTACGTCCTTCAACAAAAAAACTCATTTTGACACACTAGAATAATGTAAAATGAAATTTTCGTGCAAACAAATGAACCCCCTTCCCAATATATACACATGTGCACAATATTGGATCATTCTTCACAAAATATGGTCTAATTTTCCATAAAAGATTTCATATGCTCTTAGAAAAACCATTTTTACACTCAGGAAATAAACTTAATTGTCATTGGTGGAAAGGTGTGTGCCACAGATTGATGACATGGCACAGATCCATCCATCCATCCATCCATCCCAGACCACGGTGCCCCCTCCCTCCGCTCCTTCCTCCCATCACCCCAAACCCTAACTCCCTCTCCCATCGACCCCCATTCAGATCGCGCCCCCGCCTCCCAGACACGTCCTTCCTTCCGCCGCCGCCGCCTCCCAGGCACATCCTCCCTTCCGCCGCCCAGGCACTTCCTCCTTTTTGTCGCCCCCAGGCACTTCCTCCCTCCCACCGACCCCTATCGACCACGGCCCGCGTCAGTCTCACCGGAGAGAGAGGAGATGCCGCCTAGCAACCACGGCATCGCGACTGGCTTGCTCGTCGGCGCGCGCGTGCGTGCTTCGATGCGCGGCGCTTCGTCGAGTTGGCCGGACCGTGGCGCGCGCGTGGCCTGCATAGGGTTTGCGGTGGCGGCGCTACATGCCGGCCTCGGGTTTCCGGCTACCAGGAAGGCGGCGGCGCCAATTCGAGTCGATCCTCAAGGTATCCCTTCCCTTCCCCTTCTCTCTTCGATTCAATCCAATCTGGCAGTCGTGGATGAATACTGATCTGGGGTTTGCTCCTCTGCTCATAGGGTGACCAAGAGGGCTTGCCGAGCTCAAGCTCGTCCCCGACGACCCACCATGTTAGGTAGCATCTCCCTCCCCCTCTCATCTTCCTCTGCTCGCACTTGACCATGGCCCAGCTAGCATATGCTTGTTTTAGTTAGATTTTCTCCGGTTCATTGCATCTATCTTTGATTCGTTGGTGCCATGCAATTGGCCTTGCACTGGTTTAGTGCTAACTTTTGGCTCTTTACATAAACGTGATGCATGGCTTTCACTAAGAAAAACTTTGGCTAGCCTTTTACCTGTGCAATCTTTCCAGTATCCGTGTGTCTTCCCATGTAATTAACCAGATAGTAGTTGTTTCATCGCTTCAAGTTCAGAGCCTGGGTGCTTTGTGCTCTTTTCTGTAAACAAAGAGTGGCAACTACTACACTAATAGTCTAGCACTACTTGCACCAAGATTCGGTGGTTTGATGTGGCCTGTAAGCTAAACTACTCCAAGTGGGCAGTACCTGTTTAATTAGATTAGCAGAAAATTTAGGCCCCTGAGATTTTGTTGCTCTTGTATAGTGTGAAATTCAGTAGATGAATCTGTAACAAACTTAGCCAACATGAAGTTTGAATCAACACAGATGCTAGTGTTCTGCAATCATATATAGGTCTTTGAACTCGCGGACTGGAATATATATATATATATATATGGGGTTTTTGTAATTGCTTGCATGATAAGAATTTTACTAGTACATTTGTCATCAGTAGTGCTTTCATCATTTTATAGTTTACCACATGTGTTAAATGACCAAAGTTCATGGCCGGTTCTCTAACTTGGAGGTGATGTCTAGGCAAAAACAACAGTAAATTACGATCACCATACCTGGTGATCTGCTACAGCTATTTTACTGATGAACATGTTTGCTTGCTTCTGTACCTGGCTCTTGTATAGTTCTGAATTGGTCCAGCAGATATGAATTTGGAGTGCTTTTTGTACTGCAGCCAGTGCCTCAGCGCTATATATGTTAGTGCCAGGCTGTTCGTCTGTTTTCTACTTCTCTGCTGGTAGCTTAGAAGAATACAATTCTCACTGAATGTACTTCTGCATTCTTACTATATCTACTGCTACCACAATCATTCTTACTATATCTCACTGAATGGCATCTCAGTTTGTACCTCATCTAGCACACTGCCTAAAATTGTCACTATTGTTTCAACGAAATTAGTAGAATTACCTTGTGATTCCTCTGTTTTCTTCATATTATGGTTGCTCTACTGCTAGTGTCTTACTAGCTTGTTTTGGCTCATCGTATTCCTTCTTGTAGTTGATTTTCCATGTGCCTAAGTATATGAGTAGTACATGTGCAAGCAAACATTTGAACTCAAACCCATCCATCCTTTGTACTGTACTATACTGAAGAAGTAATGTAGATGAATATACATGCAGTTTTATTAAGTGAATGCCATGTAAACAACTAACTTGCTCTTGTCCATGTAGATGGAGTAGGCGGATGAGCAGCAGCAACAAATGAGCCTGATGGTGAAGAAGCACCTGATGACCAGAACTCGTTCAAGTGCTCTTTAGTCCTTCCAAAACAAGGTCTTGATGTCCCCCTTACAGAAAATGTTCATATATGTCCCTGCATGATGCGTGTGTGCATGTTGGATGGTCACATTCTAGTGTACTAGCTAGCTAGTAATCTTGTTTTGCTACCGGATGATTGAATGTCATCTCAGTTTGTACCTCATCTAGCTCACCACCTCAAATTGCCACTGTTTGGTTAGTGTTTCCTTCTTGGTTAGCTAAACATATCCGTTTGTTTAATTAGGAGCATTAGACGCTCTCCATCAATGATTGCCTAATTTTATTCATGGTCTCCACAATATATTTGTCTGCTACATCTCCACTTAAATACTCATAATGCTACTGTACAGCCTTTGTTCAATTGGACTGACTATATATCTCGTGTTAAAATTCTGCTCTTGATCTTTTCTTTAAACCTGGGACATCATGCATATCTAGCTCTTCCTTTTCAGTGTAAACCTGAGACCTCTTTTGTTTTCAGTCACACTGCTGTTTTGCTATGCTTGATAAACCTGAGACTTCTTTCTATTGTAATATCGAAGTTGTTTGGTTCTGGCCTCAGCACTAGTACACTAATATTGAAGTTGTTCACTCTTTTACAGGAGCTTCAGGCCTAATTTTTTTGGAGTGTGAAGCCATAAAGCCAAGTGCGAATTAGTGAAACCCTACTTAGCAAAGAGTTTTTTGGTTCTGTAGTAGACTGTAAATTGTAATATTGTAACAGATCGTAAAAGACTAATGTAGTGTTATTTGATGAATTATATTTTTCTCGTCCTATTTGAAATAGTGATTATGTATGTTAAAAAGATGTGAAATGGAAACATGACCAGCGGGACCAATTTATGTCCCACTTATGAATATAATCTGAGATGTTTTGAAATTTGACATGTGGGCCCCATCTGACTAGTGGGACCAGCTCTAAAATAAAATGATTGAAAAATAAAAAATCAATTGGTGGTAAGAAGGCCATGGCCCAACAATAAAAAGGCTACAATATTGGGCTTGGCCCATGAACCCAACCAAAAATTGACAGAAAAAACACAAATAGGCTGAATTGTTGGGCCCGGCCCATGTAAAACGCCGAATCGGACCGGGCTGATTCTTGTGCCACATCAGCTTGCCATGCTGGATGCCTACGTGGCCTGAGGAGGTTGCTAGTGACCAACAATTTGGTCGTGGAACCAACGACCTTTTTACAGAAGGTCGTTAATTTCAGTTTACGACCGCCAGCTTTTGACCTTCTGTTTTTGGTCAACAAAATGTCGCAAATGAAAAACAATGACCTTTCAGCGGCCAATAGTGAGGGTCACAAGTTGACATATTTCTTGTAGTGTGGTGGTAATGACTATGATGATGATTAAATAGCTTGTGCTGGCGGATTAGATTCAAGTGGAGGCAACATGTGGTGCACATCGAAAGTACTACTAGTCCAAACTAGATCAAGTTTGGATTAGTAGTATACTTTTGACATGCACCACATATTGCCTCCACTTGAACCTAATCCACCTTCATTTGACACACTGTTATGGACATAATGATATAAACCTCATAATTCGTATTGTATCAAAATTTGTATAACGGTGTATAAATACACTAAAAATAAAAAAATAAAAAAATACTAGTAGCGATGGATAGTAAACACGCTGCAAGTAGCTAGATTAGCAGCAGCGCGGGAGAGAACAAGCGCTGCCGCTATGTGTCTTAGTAGTAGCGCGTGTCACATGCGCTACTGCTAAGTAATAGCTGTAGCGTCTTATTAGTAGAGCGGCAGCACGCGCTACTAGTGGGCATTAAACCTGCGCTACTACTAGGGTTTTCCCTAGTAGTGGGCCACTTGGCGCGCTCCCAGTCGCCCAACGCGTGTCACGCTCTGGACACTCCTTCTGGAATTTTTTTATTTTTTCGCACGTGTTTTCTGCTTTTCAAACGGTTTTTTTGACGTTTCGGTTTTCCACCGGTCTTCCTGAACTTTTGAACCAATTTTTTTTTGCAAAAAATGCGTTTTCTTTTTTCCCCTTTCGCGAGAGTCACAGTTTTGCTTCTGCGAGAGGCGCAGTTTTGCTTCGTGGGAGTCACAGCCGTGTCTCTCGGAAACGGAAAAAAACGTGTTTTCATTTTTTTCCTTCCGTGAAAGGCACGGTTTTGCTTTCCGAGAGAGGCACGGTTGTGCTTTCGCGAGAGTCACAGCCGTGCCTCTCGGAAACGGAAAAAACACGTTTTCTATTTTTTTTCCTTCCACGAGAGGCACGATTTGCTTTCGTGAGAGGCATGGTTGTGCTTTCGCGAGAGGCACAGCCGTGCCTCATCGAGAACGGAAAAAACGTGTTTTCTATTTTTTTCCCTTCCACGAGAGGCACGGTTGTGGTTTTGCGAGAGGCACGGGCATGCCTCTTTCAGAAAGGAAAAAAACCCGTGCTCCCGGTTCGGTTGTTTCGTCCTTTTTTTCATGAAAAAAAGTTCGTCAAAACCTATCAACATGGGATCTAGTTTTGAAAACCTCGACGGGAGGAATCCAAAGGTGAAAACGGTTCGATATTTGGACACACGGTTAAAGAGATAAATCGTTTTGAATAAATGAATCTACGAACAAAGGAAAAACTCACATGTTGCGACAAGAGGCGCACATGCAGTGTGCCACTTGTCGCAACCTAGGAGGTGCGAGTGATCTTTGCAACGAGTACTCCTTAACTAGTGATTTTGGTGTAAATCCATGTAAAAACCCACGCCGGATCCACTATCAGCGACCCGGGCCTTCCTTTTTCTTCCACTTCCCTCGCTTGCTCTCTCTCTCACAGTAAAACCTCAGGGGCGCCTGAGGGAGTCCTGGATTAGGGGGTCTCCGGACAGCCGGACTATATTCTTTGGCCGAACTGTTAGACTATGAAGATACAAGATTGAAGACTTCGTCTCATGTCCGGATGGGACTCTACTTGGCGTGGAAGGCAAGCTAGGCAATACGGATATGCATATCTCCTCCTTTGTAACCGACCTTATGTAACCCTAGCCCTCTCCGGTGTCTATATAAACCAGAGGGTTTTAGTCCATAGGACAACACACAATCATACCATAGGCTAGCTTCTAGGGTTTAGCCTCTCTGATCTCGTGGTAGATCTACTCTTGTACTACCCATATCATCAATATTAATCAAGCAGGACGTAGGGTTTTACCTCCATTAAGAGGGCCCGAACCTGGGTAGAACTTCGTGTCCCCTGCCTCCTATTACCATCCGCCTAGACGCACAGTTCGGGACCCCCTACCCGAGATCCGCCGATTTTGACACCGATATTGGTGCTTGCATTGAGAGTTCCTCTGTATTGTCACTGTTAGGCTTGTTGGCCCCTTCTATCATCGATAGCGGTGCAGTCCAGGGTGAGACTTTCCTCCCCGGACAGATTTTTGTATTCGGCGGCTTCGCACTGCGGGCCAATTCGCTTGGCCATCTGGAGTAGATTGAAAGCTACGCCCCTGGCCATCAGGTAAGGTTCGGAAGCTTAAACTACACGGCCGATATCTGCGGAGACTTGATCTTCGACGGATTCGAGTCTCTGCCTTGTGCATTAGGCGATCACGATGAGTACGATTTAGCTCTACCATCAGACATTGTTCAGGAGATCGCACCGGCAGCCGCTCTGACCCTTAATTCGGAGCCAGTTGCGCCTTCCATGGACGGGTGCATGGACCCCGCCACGGAGGCCTTACCCTCAGCAACGATCGAGCCGAACATCGACCTTACCCTGCACAAGAGCCGTGTTGCTAAACTGCCGGACCCTTCTCCGGCCACGGACTCCGAACCGCCTGCGCCCGTTCCTAGCGAATCCGATTGGGCACCGATCATGGAGTTTACCTCCGCGGATATTTTTCAGCACTCGCCCATTGGCGACATACTGAACTCATTAAGGTCTCTCTCCTTGTCAGAAGAATCCTGGCCGAACTATGTCCGGCAGGATTGGGATACGGAGAAAATTCACCGCCCACCCACCACCCACTTAGTAGCCATTGTCGATGACCTAACCGACATGGTCGACTTCGACTCCGAAGACATCGATGGTATGGACGATGATGCAGGAGACGAACAGGAACCACTGCCCACAGGGCACTGGACGCCCACTTCATCACATGACGTATACATGGTGGACACACCAAAAGAAAACGACGACGAGGAACAGAAGGACGCAATGAAGGGTTGTCCCCTCGAGAAGCAGTCAAAGTGGCGGCGTAAGTGCCGCTCCAAATCCCGCCTCGGCAGAAACAATGATCATACAGACCCAGCGTTAGAGCAGGGTGAACCATCGCTAGACCACGGCAACACGGAGAATCAAACCGAACAACCCGATTCTGTCAAAGATAATAGTCCGGACGACATCACACCGGACAGACACCCGGAGCAATAGAATGCCCGTCAAAGGCTCGTTGCCACCGTGAGGAGTCTAAAAAAGCAGAAGCAAAGGCTCAAGGCTGCGCAAGACACACTTAAAATCAGATGGAGTAAAGTACTCAACAAAGCAGCGAAGTACGGTGATAATTGCCCTACCAAGAGCTACCCAAAGCGGAAGTTGCTACCTGAATTCGATGAGGAGGCCTTAGACCCCCCGCAACCAAAAACTAAAACGGCCACCTGGCCGGACAGACGACCTCACGGCCAACATAGAGCGGCAAACAACGCCACACATAACCCAATACGCAATCCACGCGAGGACTCGCATCAAAAGGACGGCGCAACCAGATCCATCTACGGACCACGCAAGCGCGCTCCAGCATACAACGCAACACAACAAACATCCGAACAACGCGGTACACCCAGATACAGGGGTGCCGCACACCCCCTATGTTTCACCGATGAGGTGCTGGACCATGAATTTCCAGAGGGATTCAAACCCGTAAACATAGAGGCATATGACGGAACAACAGACCCCGGGGTCTGGATTGAGGACTATCCTCCATATCCATATGACTCGAGGAGATGATCTCCACGCCATCAAGTACTTACCCCTCAAGCTCAAAGGGCCAGCTCGGCACTGGCTTAAAAGCCTCCCCGAAAACTCCATTGGAAGCTGGGAAGAGCTCGAAGACGCTTTTCAGGCAAATTTTCAAGGGACTTATGTCCGGCCTCCGGATGCGGATGACTTGAGTCATATAACTCAACAGCTCGGAGAGTCAACCCGAAAGCTTTGGAACAGGTTTCTTACTAAAAAGAACCAAATAGTCGACTGTCCGGACGCCGAAGCCTTGGCAGCTTTTAAGCATAGGGTCCGCAACGAATGTCTTGCCAGACACCTCGGCCGAGAACAATGGAAGCATTAACAAGCCTCATGACCCGCTTTTGCGCAGGTGAGGACAGCTTGCTAGCCAAATGCAGCACCAGCGACCCAAGTACATCCGAAGTTAGAGATGAAAACGGGAAATCACGACGCAGCAAAAATAATAAGCGCCGGAATAAAGAAGACAGCCCAAAGAGCACCGCGATAAACGCTGGATTCAGAAGCTCTCGGCCAGGTCAGCAAAAGGCGCCCTCTAAAGGCACCAGAGACGAACTGTCCAGCTTAAATAAAATACTGGACCAAATATGTCAGATCCATAGCACCCCTGGTAAACCCGCTAATCACACCCACAGAGAATGTTGGGTTTTCAAGCAGTCCGGCAAGCTCAACGCCGTACACAAGGGGTAGGATACACCAAGCGAAGACGAGGATGAGCCTCTCAAGCAAGACACTGGTGAACAAAAGAACTTTTCACCAGAAGTCAAAATAGTAAACGTGTTACACGTGATCAATCGGAGAAACAAAGTGGCACTCCCAGAGAAATATGCCCAAGGGCCTATCACCGCGGAGTCCTGCCACTGGTCGTTTCAACCGATCACCTTTGACCATCGGGATTACTCAGCAAGTATCCGGCGTGCAGGACAGGCCGCCTTGGTATTAGACCTAATAATTGACGGATACCACTTCACACGAGTCCTGATGGACGGTGGCAGCAGTCTAAACCTGATATATCAGGACACAATCCAAAAAATGGGGATAAACCCAACAAAAATTTGCCTCAGCAATACTACCGTTAAAGGAGTAACGCCAGGCCCAGGGGCTCATTGCACGGGCTCCCTGCTACTAGAAGTTATGTTCGGCTTCCCCGATAACTTTCATAGCGAGAATTTAACCTTCCACATTGCTTCGTTCCAAAGTGGCCATCAAGCACTACTTGGACGCGAAGCTTTCGCTCGCTTTAATGCAATACCGCATTACGCTTCCCTCATGCTTAAGATGCTCGGTCCACATGGCATCATTACAGTAAATGGAAATATCGAGCGATCCCTGCGCACCGAGGAGGGTGCGGCTGCCTCGGCAGCCGCACACTAAAACGGCCTCACCAACTAAAGTATTCAATAGGTCATCAAGACCACGGACACGGTTAGACGAGTCCGGTGCAGCTATATGTAATTCGTACAGGATTGATGGCCACACCCCTATCACAAATACAAGGGTCTCAACGCGCGCAGACAAGTGGCAATTTTTACTCATCTTGATATTTACATGGTTTCTTTAAAACCTACCTTTTTGCACGACAACTTTTCACCTAAGTTCCTCTCTTTTACAGATGACCACCATGCTACACCCGTCTAGGATACGGCACAATGGAGACACAAGCGCAGACGTGCAGCAGGGACCCGTCCTAAGGATTCTTTTTAGATTAAGACCTTGCATCAACCTTTTTTGCTATCTCTTGTTGATACACATCCCTCGAATTCTCAGTATAATTGAGAAGGATGCTGGCGTCTTGGCATGTGACCACGTCAGAATAATGCACTTACCTGGACACCAGGGGCTTCTTACAAAGGGCACTGTTTAGGTCCGGTTTATACCATAAAGACCGAATACGTTAGGGAGTGTTCGACGTCGCGAGTTTGGCCTTATATGCATCAGCTCTGAATCATGTATTTGGTCAAATGTTGGGTTTGCCCGGCTCCTATGTTTTGGTACCTTACGTTCCGCTCTATCGGCTAAGGTAGCACTAGGAGAACTACTGCGATTGTGCCCCGGGTCATCCGGACGAGCGCCTCAGTAGAGAAAGCCGAAAACTGACTGTCATGATATAGCGTGAGACTGGTCAACCACTCGATGACCTATCAGAATGTTAGAATTCCTCCGCCTTAACGAAGGGCCATTTCCCGGCCAGGCATGTACGCACCCCGAATTCGGGAGAGTGCGGAGCCACCAGGGGCTATATAGTAGCCCCACCGTCAAACTCCTATGGCTAAGTGAAAGTGTTAAAGCATTATAGTCCGGTTGCCTCGTTCTCTGCGCTATCACCTCCTTAATAGGGCCAAGACGTCGGGTTAAGTGTGAACACGCGTCTTCTACGAACACATCCGCATTATATGCGTGGGGGCTGAAGCCGACGACTACAATCTTTCAGGTTATACACATGTATACATAAACGGCCGCACAGGAGGCATCATATTACTTTCAGGCAAAAGTATAAACACATCCCTAATAAATTTCATAAAAACATTGTGTTTACAATGGGAATACATGTCACTCAAACATAATATTCTTCGAGCACTGGGCCTCTATCGAACGAGCACCCTCGAGAACCTCTTCGAAATAGTGCTCGGCATCCACTCGGCCTATGGCCGAACCCTGCACCGCAACAGTGGTAGCATCCATCTCTGCCAAGTATGCTTTAACACGGGCAAGGGCCATCCGCGAGCCTTCTATGCACACTGACCTCTTCATCGCATTGATGCGCGGCACCGCACCAAGGAACTGCTGCACTAAGTTGAAATAGTTGTTCGGCTTCGGCTTCTCCGGCCACAGCTGATCCACGACAGACCTCATGGCAAGTCCGGACAACCTATTGAGTTCGGCCCATTCGGCTAGCTGATCAGTCAAGGGAAGCGGGTGCTCTGGAACGTAAAATTGCGACCAGAACAGCTTGTCCACTTCACGATCTGTTTGATCTTGGAAGTATTTGGCCGCATCGACAGCGCTCGCCGCCAAGCCCATATATGCGTCTGCCGAACTCCACAGCCGATCCAGAGGGGCATACCATGGATCTTCGAACTTCCTCCGCAGCATGAAGGGCTTCCCAGCCGCAATATCCCCGGCTTCATGCAGCTCCTCCTTCTTCGCTCTCATAGCAGAGCGGGTGTCTTTGGTCGTCATCGTGGCCTTTTCAAGGGCCGTCGCCTTCACTCGGTTTTCTTCTTCAAGGAACTAGCAACGGTTGGCAGTGTCTTTTAACTTTACAGCCATCTTGGCCATTTTCTCTTTGCTATCGCAATGCACGGCCTTCTCGGCCGTCAACTCTTCGGCCGCCTTCAAAGCAGCCGCATTACTCCTCCTTGCTTGTTCTTTGGCTCGGGCAAGTTCCCCCCAAAGGGTCTCCACGGTGGTAGCTCCATCTGCAGTCACAACATATTAAAGATACTGTCATCATGTTGCTCTTACAATGTGACATTCACCAGAAAGCATTACTTACCCTGTGCCTTGTCAAGCCGCTTGTTAACAAGCTCGATGTCGGCATCTGCCGCATCCAGTTGCCGCTTTAGTTCGGCAAACTCATTAGTCCGGCTAGCCACCGGAGTTTCCACCACCTGCACATAAAGGCGGTTTGGTTACTACCTGGGACTACGATCCTCTGTTCGCCGCTGTTCTCGACGACAACCAGAGTCTCAGGGGCTACTATCTACACAGGGCGCACCTAACAATGTGCGGGACTATCAAAAAGTATCACGTACCTCAAAGCCTGTTAGTAGACTCATAAAGGCTTCATGCAATCCGCTTTCGGCGGACGAAATTCTTTCCATCACCGTACCCATTAACGTACGGTGTTCTTCTAAGATGGCCGCTCGCTCCAACAGCTCCCTCAGTATGTCCGACCGCATACCAGATGGTGCCGGACTCTTTTGTTTGCTCTCTTCAAGAGCCGGATGCTGAGGACTTCGGGTGACTAAAGGATTATCTTCTGGCCTTACCGGATCCGGAGAGGCCCTCCGTGACGACACTTCAAGGTCGCCCGCTTCTTGAGCGGGGGAGTCCGGGGGAGGCGTTTCACTCTCCATCATCTCCGGAAGAAGATCTCCCGAAGACTAGCTCTCCTGAGAAGGGCTAAGATCCGAACTGCAAGATAAATGCTTTGTTTATTTTCCTCAGAGGTAAAGTAGTATATCCTCACTATTAAAGAACTTTTTGATTACTTACGGCTCGTTAGAAGGCAGATCCCGCTGCGGACTTTGTGCGGCAAGAGCACCCTCCAAGGCAGGACCCTCTGGTGGAGACTTCTTGTCCTGTTTGGAAACCTTGGTTCCCGGATCTTCAGGGGTAGTCCTCTTCCTTCCCCGGGGTGAGAGAATGCCAGATTCCTCCCCTTGGTTATCCTCCCTCACGGAGGCGCCCGTTCCCTCAGTCGGAATGGGTAGCAGTGCGGCCCGCTTTCTCCTCCTTTATTCCCTCCTTTATCTTCCTGTGAGGGCTCCGGGCAAGCTGCTAGCTTGAGCATCTTTTCCAGTACCAGATTCTCCAAGCCTTCCGGAAGGGGGGGCGAACACCGGATCATCTTCGCCTTTGTTATCCAGTCTTGGTCAAAGAGTAATTTCTCAGAATAACGGCATGATAAATGAAAGACGGTGTGTTCGGCTAGAGGATAGCTTACTTGGTCGGCGGTGCGGTTGCTGCTCAGGCCCACGTCCTCGGTAGTATCCGGACACTCTATCTGGGGTCCAAAGAATGATCTATACATCTCCTCGTGCGCCAGGATGAGGAAATTCTGAATAGCGTGCGGTCCTTCTGGGTTGAACTCCCACATGCGAAGGGGCCGGCGTTTGCATGGCTGGATTCGTCGAACCAGCATGACTTGCGTCACCATAATCAAACTAAAATATCCTTCGAAGAGACCTTGAATGCGGCTCTGCAGTACATGCACGTCCTTGGCTGGACCCCAGATCAGCCCTCTGCTAATCCACGACATTAGTTGTGGTGGAGGGCCTGAGCGGAAAGCAGGGGCAGCCGCCCACTTGGCACTTCTGGGAGCGGTGATGTAAAACCACTCCCGTTGCCATAATCCGGACACCTCTGGAATAGAACCCTTATTAATGTGCCTCTGCATGCTACATGCTGCCCCTCAACCATCTTCAGCTTCACGTCAAAGGTCTTAAGCCACAGGCCGAAGTGAAGGGTAATGCGGAGGAAGGCCTCACATACAACAATAAATGCTGAGATGTGGAGAAAGGAGTCCGGGGCTAGATCTTGGACATCTAGCCCGTAATAAAACATCAGCCCCCTAACGAAGGGATCCAGAGTGAGGCCTATACCTCGGAGGAAGTGGAAGATGAACACGACGTCTTCGTTGGGTTCAGGAGTAGGGACAACCTACCCTCGGGCGGGCAGCCGATGCGAAACCTCGGCGGTCAGGTATCTGGCCTCCCTCAACTTCTTGATATCTTCTTCCGTAACGGAGGAGGGCATCCACCGGCCTTGAATGCTAGATCAGGACTTGATTAAAGGTCCGGAGCACCTGACCTGGGCTTTGGGTGTTAGAACTCAAGGCGGGGGAAGGATTCGATTGAGCACGGGAGGGAAAAAGTAAAAGCCTTGTCCCTTTATAAAGAGGGTGAATATCAAGCGTCCTCTCCGTAGCCGTTTGGGACCTGCCTATAATCTAGGAGTCCTAGATACGGTTGGGTTACCCACGACTGTATTGATGAGAATCCCATAATTAGGGGAACACGGTCTCTGCTCTGACAAGACATGTCAAGAAACAGCCTCGCGTTATGTGTGAAGCTGGTTGAAGGAAAACGGTTCGAATAATTACCGGACCATGGCATAATGTCGTGTTGCCGAAACGTGTCAGAAGATTAGATTTGTGGAAATATTATTCTCTCTACGGTGGTATGTGGAACTTATTTTGCAGGGTCGGACACCTATCCTTGTGTTCAAATTCTTTCGTGATGTATTCGGAGGAGGAACCCGCCTTGCAATGCCGAAGACAATACTGTTGGAAATATGCCCTAGAGGCAATAATAAAAGTGTTATTATTATATTTCTTTGTTCATGATAATAGTCTTTTATTCATGCTATAACTGTATTATCCGGAAATCGTAATACACGTGTGAATACATAGACCACAATATGTCCCTAGTGAGCCTCTAGTTGACTAGCTCGTTGTGATCAACAGATAGTCATGGTTTCTTGGCTATGGACATTGGATGTCGTTGATAACGGGATCACATCATTAGGAGAATGATGTGATGGACAAGACCCAATCCTAAGCATAGCACAAAGGTCGGTTAGTTCGTTTGCTAGAGCTTTTCCAATGTCAAGTATCTCTTCCTTAGACCATGAGATCGTGTAACTCCCGGATACCGTAGGAGTGCTTTGGGTGTACCAAACGTCACAACGTAACTGGGTGACTATAAAGGTGCATTACAGGTATCTCCGAAAGTGTCTGTTGGGTTGACACGGATCGAGACTGGGATTTGTCACTCCGTGTTACGGAGAGGTATCACTGGGCCCACTCGGTAGTGCATCATCATAATGAGCTCAAGGTGGCCAAGTGTCTGGTCACGGGATCATGCATTACGGTACGAGTAAAGTGACTTGCCGGTAACGAGACTGAACGAGGTATTGGGATACCGACGATCGAGTCTCGGGCAAGTAACATACCGTCTGATAAAGGGAATAGTATACGGGGTTGCTTGAACCCTTGACATCGTGGTTCATCCGATGACAACATCGAGGAGCATGTGGGAGCCAACATGGGTATCCAGATCCCGCTGTTGGTTATTGACCTGAGGTCGTCTCGGTCATGTCTGCATGTCTCCCGAACCCGTAGGGTCTACACACTTAAGGTTCGGTGACGCTAGGGTTATCAGGAAGACAAGTATGTGATTACCGAATGTTGTTCGGAGTCCCGGATGAGATCCCGGACGTCACGAGGAGTTCCGGAATGGTCCGGAGGTAAATATTTATATAAGGAAAGTGGTTAAACGGACACCGGAAAGTTTCGGTGGCATACCGGTATTGTACCAGGGCCACCGAAAGGGTTCCAGGGGTCCACTGGGAGGGGCCACCCCTCCCGGGGGGCCACATGGGCTGCGTGGGAGAGGGAGCCAGCCCCTAGTGGGCTGGGCGCGCCTCCCCACCTATGGCCCATGCGGCTAGGGCATGGGAGGGGAAACCCTAAAGGGGGCGCCCCCTAGCTTGGGGGGCAAGCCCCTTCCCTCCCTTGGCCGCCGCCCCCCTCTAGGGTTTCCCCTAGAGGGCCGGCCCCCCTTGCCCCTCTCCCCTATATATAGAGGGGTGAGGGGAGGTCTGCAACAACACAACTCAAGGCGCAGCCCCTCCCCTCCCCAACACCTCTCCTCCTCCGTACGTGCTTGGCGAAGCCCTGTCGGAGTACTTCTGCACCAACTACACCATGCCGTCGTGCTGCCGTTGGAGCTTCCTTCCTCAACCTCTCCTTCCTCCTTGCTGGATCAAGACGGAGGAGACGTCGTCCGTCCCGTACGTGTGTTGAACGCGGAGGTGCTGTCCATTCAGCACTTGGTCATCGGTGATCCGAATCATGACGAGTACGACTCCATCATCACCATCCCCTTGAACGCTTCCGCACTCGATCTACAAGTGGTATGTAGATGAAAACTCTTCCCCTTGACTCGTTGCTTAGATGAACTCATAGATGGATCTTGGTGAAACCGTAGGAAAAAATTTAATTTTCTGCAACGTTCCCCAACAGTGGCATCATAAGCTAGGTCTATGCGTAGTTCTCTTTGCACGAGTAGAACACAATTTTGTTGTGGGCGTAGATTTTGTCAACTTGCTTGCCGCTACTAGTCTTATCTTGCCCGGACCAACCTTACATGTACGCTTACGTGAGACCGGTTCCACCGACTGACATGCACTAGTTGCATAAGGTGGCTGGCGGGTGTCTGTCTCTCCCACTTTAGTTGAAGTGGATTCGATGAAAAGGGTCCTTATGAAGGGTAAATAGAAGTTGGCAAGATCACGTTGTGGTTATTCGTAGGTAAGAAAACGTTCTTGCTAGAACCCAATTGCAGCCACGTAAAAGATGCAACAACAATTAGAGGACGTCTAACTTGTTTTTGCAGCAATTGTCATGTGATGTGATATGGCCAGAAGTTGTGATGAATGATGAATGATATATTGTGATGTATGAGATCATGTTCTTGTAATAGGAATCACGACTTGCATGTCGACGAGTATGACAACCGCCAGGAGCCATA
Organism: Triticum aestivum; assembly: GCF_018294505.1. NCBI lineage: Eukaryota > Viridiplantae > Streptophyta > Magnoliopsida > Poales > Poaceae > Triticum > Triticum aestivum. The sequence continues at coordinate 8,810,564 of NC_057809.1, read as the reverse complement.
GGAGTTGTCTTTATTTTGTATGACCCGCGTGTCATTGAAGAACGCCATGTAAACTACTTTACTTTATTGCTAAACGCGTTAGTCATAGAAGTAGAAGTAGTCATTGGCGTGACAACTTCATGAAGACACGATGATGGAGATCATGGTGTCATGCCGGTGACAAGATGATCATGGAGCCCCAAAGATGAAGATCAAAGGAGCTATATGATATTGGCCATATCATGTCACTACTTTATATAATTGCATGTGATGTTTATTATGTTTATGCATCTTGTTTACTTAGATCGATGGTAGTAAATAAGATGATCCCTTATAACAATTTCAAGAAAGTGTTCCCCCTAACTGTGCACCGTTGCTAAAGTTCGTCGTTTCGAAGCACCACGTGATGATCGGGTGTGATAGATCCTTACGTTCACATACAACGGGTGTAAGACAATTTTACACAGCAAAACACTTAGGGTTAACTTGACGAGCCTAGCATGTACAGACATGGCCTCGGAACACGGAGACCGAAAGGTCGAACACGAGTCGTATGGAAGATACGATCAACATGAGAATGTTCACCGACGATGACTAGTCCGTCTCACGTGATGATCGGACACGGCCTAGTCGACTCGGGTCGTGTAACACTTAGATGACTAGAGGGATGTCAAATCTGAGTGGGAGTTCAATAATTTGATTAGATGAACTTAATTATCATGAACTTAGTCTAAAACCTTTGCAAATATGTCTTGTAGATCAAATGGCCAACGCTCATGTCAACATGAACTTCAACGCGTTCCTAGAGAAAACCAAGCTGAAAGATGATGGCAGCAACTGTACGGACTGGGTCCGGAACTTGAGGATCATCCTCATAGCTGCCAGGAAACAATATGTCCTAGAAGGACCGCTAGGTGACGCTCCCGTCCCAGAGAACCAAGACATTATGAATGCTTGGCAGTCTCGTGCTGATGATTACTCCCTCGTTCAGTGCGGCATGCTTTACAGCTTAGAACCGGGGCTTCAAAAGCATTTTGAGCATCACGGAGCATATGAGATGTTCGAAGAGCTGAAACTAGTTTTCCACGCTCACGCCCGGGTCGAGAGATATGACATCTCTGAAAAGTTCTATAGTTGTAAGATGGAGGAAAATAGTTCTGTCAGTGAGCACATACTCAAGATGTCTGGGTTGCACAACTGTATGACCCAGCTGAATATTAACCTCCCTGATGAGGCGGTCATTGACAGAATTCTCCAGTCGCTCCCACCAAGCTACAAGAGCTTTGTGATGAACTACAATATGCAGGGGATGGTAAAGACCATTCCTGAAGTATTTTCCATGCTGAAGTCAGCAGAGGTTGAAATCAAGAAAGAACATCAAGTGTTGATGGTCAATAAGACCACTAAGTTCAAGAAGGGCAAGGGTAAGAAGAACTTCAAGAAGGACGGCAAGGAGGTTGCCGCGCCTGGTAAGCCAGTTACCGGGAAGAAGTCAAAGAATGGACCCAAACCTGAGACTGAGTGCTTTTATTGCAAGGGGAAGGGTCACTGGAAGCGGAACTGCCCCAAATACTTAGCGGATAAGAAGGCCGGCAACACTAAAGGTATATTCGATATACATGTAATTGATGTGTACCTTACCAGTACTCGTAGTAACTCCTGGGTATTTGATACCGGTGCCGTTGCTCATATTTGTAACTCACAGCAGGGGCTGCAGAATAAGCGGAGACTGGCGAAGGACGAGGTGACGATGCGCGTCGGGAATGGTTCCAGAGTCGATGTGATCGCCGTTGGCACGCTACCTCTACATTTACCCACGGTATTAGTTTTGAACCTTAATAATTGTTATTTAGTGCGAAGTTTGAGCATGAACATTGTATCTGGATCTCGTTTAATACGAGATGGCTACTCATTTAAGTCTGAGAATAATGGTTGTTCGATTTATATGAGAGATATGTTTTATGGTCATGCTCCGATGGTCAATGGTTTATTCTTAATGAATCTCGAGCGTAATACTACACATATTCATAGCGTGAATACCAAAAGATGTAAAGTTGATAACGATAGTCCTACATACTTGTGGAACTGCCGCCTTGGTCATATTGGTGTCAAGCGCATGAAGAAGCTCCATGCTGATGGACTTTTAGAGTCTCTCGATTATGAATCATTTGACACATGCGAACCATGCCTCATGGGCAAGATGACCAAGACTCTGTTCTCCGGAACAATGGAGCAAGCAACCAACTTGTTGGAAATCATACATACCGATGTGTGCGGCCCAATGAGTGTTGAGGCTCGTGGAGGATATCGTTATGTTCTCACTCTCACTGATGACTTGAGTAGATATGGGTATGTCTACTTGATGAAACACAAGTCTGAGACCTTTGAAAAGTTCAAGGAATTTCAGAATGAAGTAGAGAATCAACGTGACCGAAAGATAAAGTTCCTACGATCGGATCGTGGAGGAGAATACTTAAGTCACGAATTTGGTACACACTTAAGGAAATGTTGAATCGTTTCACAACTCACGCCGCCTGGAACACCTCAGCGTAATGGTGTGTCCGAACGTCGTAATCGCACTCTATTGGATATGGTGCGGTCTATGATGTCTCTTACCGATTTACCGCTATCATTTTGGGGATACGCTCTAGAGACAGCTACATTCACTTTAAATAGGGCACCGTCTAAATCCGTTGAGACGACACCGTATGAATTATGGTTTGGGAAGAAACCTAAGCTGTCGTTTCTGAAAGTTTGGGGATGCGATGCTTATGTCAAGAAACTTCAACCTGAAAAGCTCGAACCCAAGTTGGAAAAATGCGTCTTCATAGGATACCCTAAGGAAACCATTGGGTATACCTTCTACTTAAGATCCGAGGGCAAGATCTTTGTCGCTAAGAACGGATCCTTTCTGGAAAAAGAGTTTCTCTTGAAAGAAGTAAGTGGGAGGAAAGTAGAACTCGATGAAGTACTACCTCTTGAACCGGAAAGTAATGCATCATAGGAAAATGTTCCTATGATGCCTACACCAACTGAAGAGGAAAATAATGATGATCAAGGTACTTCGGATCAAGTTGCTACTGAACTTCGTAGGTCCACAAGGACACGTTCCGCACCAGAGTGGTACGGCAACCCTGTCCTGGAAATCATGTTGTTAGACAACGGTGAACCTTCGAACTATGAAGAAGCTATGGCGGGCCCAGATTCCAACAAATGGCTTGGAGCCATGAAATCCGAGATAGAATCCATGTATGAAAACAAAGTAGGGACTTTGACTGACTTGCCCAATGATCGGCGAGCGATAGAAAACAAATGGATCTTTAAGAAGAAGACGGACGCGGATGGTAATGTCACCATCTATAAAGCTCGACTTGTCGCTAAGGGTTATCGGCAAGTTCAAGGGATTGACTACGATGAGACTTTCTCTCCCGTAGCGAAGCTTAAGTCCGTCCGAATCATGTTAGCAATTGCCGCATACTATGATTATGAGATATGGCAGATGGACGTCAAAACGGCATTCCTTAACGGTTATCTTAAGGAAGAGCTGTATATGATGCAGCCGGAAGGTTTTGTCAATCCTAAGAACGCTAACAAAGTATGCAAGCTCCAGCGATCCATTTATGGGCTGGTGCAAGCATCTCGGAGTTGGAACATTCGCTTTGATGAGATGATCAAAGCGTTTGGGTTTATGCAGACTTATGGAGAAGCCTGCGTTTACAAGAAAGTGAGTGGGAGCTCTGTAGCATTTCTCATATTATATGTAGATGACATACTTTTGATGGGAAATGATATAGAATTCTTGGACAACATTAAGGCCTACTTGAATAAATGTTTTTCAATGAAGGACCTTGGAGAAGCTGCTTATATATTAGGCATCAAGATCTATAGAAATAGATCGAGACGCCTCATAGGTCTTTCACAAAGCACATACCTTGATAAGATTTTGAAGAAGTTCAAAATGGATCAGTCTAAGAAGGGGTTCTTGCCTGTATTGCAAGGTGTGAGATTGAGCTTGGCTCAATGCCCGACCACGGCAAAAGATATAGAAGAGATGAGTGTCATCCCCTATGCTTCAGCTATAGGATCTAGTATGTATGCCATGCTGTGTACTAGACCTAATGTAAACCTTGCCGTAAGTTTAGTAGGTAGGTACCAAAGTAATCCCGGCAAGGAACACTGGACAGCGGTCAAGAATATCCTGAAGTACCTGAAAAGGACAAAGGACATGTTTCTCGTTTATGGAGGTGACGAAGAGCTCGTCGTAAAGGGTTACGTCGACGCTAGCTTCGACACAGATCTGGATGACTCTAAGTCACAAACCGGATACATGTATATGTTGAATGGTGGAGCCGTAAGCTGGTGCAGCTGCAAGCAGAGCGTCGTGGCGGGATCTACATGTGAAGCGGAGTACATGGCAGCCTCGGAGGCAGCGCATGAAGCTATTTGGGTGAAGGAGTTCATCACCGACCTAGGAGTCATACCCAATGCATCGGGGCCGATCAAACTTTTCTGTGACAATACTGGAGCTATTGCCCTTGCGAAGGAGCCCAGATTTCACAAGAAGACGAGGCACATCAAGCGTCGTTTCAACTCCATCCGTGAGAATGTTCAAGATGGAGACATAGAAATTTGCAAAGTACATACAGATCTGAATGTCGCAGATCCGTTGACTAAACCTCTCTCGCGAGCGAAACATGATCAACACCAGAACTCTATGGGTGTTCGATTCATCACAATGTAACTAGATTATTGACTCTAGTGCAAGTGGGAGACTGTTGGAAATATGCCCTAGAGGCAATAATAAAAGTGTTATTATTATATTTCTTTGTTCATGATAATAGTCTTTTATTCATGCTATAACTGTATTATCTGGAAATCGTAATACACGTGTGAATACATAGACCACAATATGTCCCTAGTGAGCCTCTAGTTGACTAGCTCGTTGTGATCAACAGATAGTCATGGTTTCCTGGCTATGGACATTGGATGTCGTTGATAACGGGATCACATCATTAGGAGAATGATGTGATGGACAAGACCCAATCCTAAGCATAGCACAAAGGTCGGTTAGTTCGTTTGCTAGAGCTTTTCCAATGTCAAGTATCTCTTCCTTAGACCATGAGATCGTGTAACTCCCGGATACCGTAGGAGTGCTTTGGGTGTACCAAACATCACAACGTAACTGGGTGACTATAAAGGTGCATTACAGGTATCTCCGAAAGTGTCTGTTGGGTTGACACGGATCGAAACTGGGATTTGTCACTCCGTGTTACGGAGAGGTATCACTGGGCCCACTCGGTAGTGCATCATCATAATGAGCTCAAGGTGGCCAAGTGTCTGGTCACGGGATCATGCATTACGGTACGAGTAAAGTGACTTGCCGGTAACGAGACTGAACGAGGTATTGGGATACCGACGATCGAGTCTCGGGCAAGTAACATACCGTCTGATAAAGGGAATAGTATACGGGGTTGCTTGAACCCTTGACATCGTGGTTCATCCGATGACAACATCGAGGAGCATGTGGGAGCCAACATGGGTATCCAGATCCCGCTGTTGGTTATTGACCTGAGGTCGTCTCGGTCATGTCTGCATGTCTCCCGAACCCGTAGGGTCTACACACTTAAGGTTCGGTGACGCTAGGGTTATCAGGAAGACAAGTATGTAATTACCGAATGTTGTTCGGAGTCCCGGATGAGATCCCGGACGTCACGAGGAGTTCCGGAATGGTCTGGAGGTAAAGATTTATATAAGGAAAGTGGTTAAACGGACACCGGAAAGTTTTGGTGGCATACCGGTATTGTACCAGGGCCACCGGAAGGGTTCCGGGGGTCCACTGGGAGGGGCCACCCCTCCCGGGGGGCCACATGGGCTGCGTGGGAGAGGGAGCCAGCCCCTAGTGGGCTGGGCGCGCCTCCCCACCTATGGCCCATGCGGCTAGGGCTTGGGAGGGGAAACCCTAAAGGGGGCGCCCCCTAGCTTGGGGGGCAAGCCTCCCTCCCTTGCCCGCCGCCCCCCTTAGGGTTTCCCTCTAAGGGGCCGGCCCCCCTTCCCCCTTCCCCTATATATAGAGGGGTGAGGGGAGGGCTGCAATACAACACAACTCAAGGCGCAGCCCCTCCCCTCCCCAACACCTCTCCTCCTCCGTACGTGCTTGGCGAAGCCCTGTCGGAGTACTTCTGCACCAACTACACCACACCGTCGTGCTGCCGTTGGAGCTGCCTTCCTCAACCTCTCCTTCCTCCTTGCTGGATCAAGACGGAGGAGACGTCGTCCGTCCCATACGTGTGTTGAACGCGGAGGTGCTGTCCGTTCAGCACTTGGTCATCGGTGATCCGAATCACAACGAGTACGACTCCATCATCACCATCCCCTTGAACGCTTCCGCGCTCGATCTACAAGTGGTATGTAGATGAAAACTCTTCCCCTTGACTCGTTGCTTAGATGAACTCATAGATGGATCTTGGTGAAACCGTAGGAAAATTTTTAATTTTCTGCAACGTTCCCCAACAAATACTGCGCGCCGGACTCATCATCATTGAAGTCTGGTTCAGGGGCTACTGGGGGAGTCCTGGATTAGGGTGTCTCCGGACAGCCGGACTATATCCTTTGGCCGGACTGTTGGACTATGAAGATACAAGATTGAAGACTTCGTCCCGTGTCCAGATGGGACTCTACTTGGCGTGGAAGGCAAGCTAGGCAATATGGATATGTATATCTCCTCCCTTGTAACCGACCTTGTGTAACCTTAGCCCCCTCCGGTGTCTATATAAACCGGAGGGTTTAGTCCGTAGGACAACAGACAATCATACCATAGGCTAGCTTCTAGGGTTTAGCCTCTCTGATCTCGTGGTAGATCAACTCTTGTAATACTCATATCATCAATATTAATCAAGCAGGACGTAGGGTTTTACCTCCATTAAGAGGGCCCGAACCTGGGTAAAACTTCGTGTCCCCAGCCTCCTATTACCATCCGCCTAGACGCACAGTTTGGGACCCCCTACCCGAGATCCGCCGGTTTTGACACCGACAGCGCCCACACATGGACACGAGGGCAAGCCCTGACGCTGTGCCCTCTCCTATAAAGCCCTATGGCGAGGGTTTCCTCCTCCCTCCTTCCCTCCTCCGTGCTACCAGCAGGTAAGGGCAGCCCCCACGCGCATGCATGCCGCCGTCCAACACCATGACCGGCTCCTGCTCGAGCTCTCCTCTGGCGTAGCAAGCTCATCGCCGACCCTTTCTTCCTCCACGCAAATCGCGATGCCGTTGCAACTCCGTTTTCCGCCCCCCTAGCCGGATCGCCAAGTCCAGTGCCCCGTCTTCTTCCCCTGCTTCCTCTGATTCACAGACCCGAGCACCACCGTCACGATGAGCGCTTCCTCCCGCCGTCTCCGATCACCGTCGACCTTGTACGACTCCAGCAGCATCCCCACGATGACCCTCCGCTCCTCGTCATGTCCTTCTCCTCGTTGTACGCTTCCTCTAGGTGCTGATCCAAGCGAGTAGCAGCTCCGGCCACCATGGCCACGCACGCGCAAGCTCTCTGCATGCACGCGGCCGCCCTTGCTGCAACCACGCATGCTCCTGCACACTCCCGAACACATTTGACCCTTTCTGTTCACGCACACACACAATACCAACGCGGTGCACGCGCAGAAATTTTTGTTGATAAAGATCACCTTCCCAACGGAATTGCCACAAAAGACCCCCTCTGAATGAAATTGACGGAAAAGACCCGCGGGCCATGACAACAGACACGTCAACCGATACGTGACACCTGCCACCACGGGGCGAGACGGCAGCCCTGCCGCAGGCTGCCCATAACAGTGAGCAGCGAATCGCTACGGAACGTGGGCCCTGCCGCCTCGTCCGGTGGCGGCAGGACTGTTGCTGCTGCTCACGGACCAATCGTTACAGAAGGAAAATGGATGCATGCATGTGCTTGTACATCGTGGCAGTTCGTTAGCTTGCTACCCCTCAAAAAGGAAAGTTAACTAACCGATCAACTGGTGTACGCACAAGTTGAGCCTGTGTATTTCTCTTCTTTTATGAAGTGAGCCTTTGTATTTCTAAAACACATGCGTGTATAACCTGCATTTAAAATCATTGAAGATCCAAAATAAGCTATATGAACGGAACCAATACAACAAAAACTCATTGAACACTCATGAAACATCTCTTCTACATTTCCCGATAGCAGAAAAAAACATTAATTGAGAATTGCTGCCACACCAACACTAGAAGGGACGACTCCGCGGGGACCCGTCATCAGTGAGTAGTGGACAATCCTACATGCACGCACTGGTCATCTCGGCTAGGGGTAAGAGAAACCGAAGTTATTAGTAGTGGGCAATCCTACACGCACACCATTGGTCATCAGTTATCAGTGGCGGGCCAAGTTGCCCACCCATCACTGGTAAATGTTATCAGTGGCGGGCCAAGTTCCCACCCATCACTGGTAAATGTTATCAGTGGCGGGGTGAATTCCAGGGCCCGTCACTGATATCTTTTAAGGTATTTTTCTCCTCATCCGCCACTCTCTTAATCATCTGATCCACTAACAATTGGATATCTACCCTTCTTAACTTAGGGCATCTCCAACACGGATCTCAAACCTCCCGTAACCGTTAGGATTGATCTGTTCTGATGCTTTATTTATTTATTCCTCTCACATAGCATATTATTTTGGATCTTCCATGGTTTTAAGTGCCGGCTATACATGCACGTATTTTAAAAATACAAAAGGCTTGTACTGTGCATACACTAGTTGATCGATTGGCTCGCTTAGCGATGCATGCATGGCAAAGCTAGCTGCCCACGAGGCCACGACGTACTAGCACATGCATGCATCAGGTCTGGCTGCAGTATACCTGGCCATTCCTCGGGCCGGGCCAACCAAAGCCTGACGCAAAAAATCCAGGCCCGAGCCTGGCCCGGCCTGGCCGTCGGGCCTAAAAATCGGGCCCGAGCCCGGCCCATCGCACTAAAAGCCTGTCGGGCCTCGGGTCACGGGCCGGGCTCTTTCTTAAATGGCGAAATTGATGGGCCCGGGCCCGGCCCGGCCCAGGCTTCGGGCTCAAAACCTAGGCCCGAGCCCGGCCCGGGCTTCGGGCTCAAAATCTAGGCCTGAGCCCGGCCTATGGACAAGGTCGGGCCGGGCCGGGTCGGGCTTTTTCGGGCCGGGTTGGGTCGGGCCGACCGGGCCGGACTGCCCATGGCTAGGTATAGGCTGCAACAACAGTGATGCGGCCACCGGATGAGGCGGCAGGGCCCACCACCGGCCTCTGTTCTGTAGTGATTCGCCGCTCGCTGTTATGGGCGGCTAGCGGCAGGTGCCACATGTCGGTTGGCACACCTGCCGCCATGGCCAGGGGGTCTTTTTTGTTAATTTCATTTAGGGAGGGTCTTTTTTTGGCAATTTTGTTGGACATGTGGTCCTTTTCAACAAAAATTTGTACACACAGTAGCCGCAGAGCACCACCCGCGCGCCTTTGGTCGTCTTCTTCTCGGAAACATTCAATAGAGCCTAGAGTATCACGTGTGCAAGACTTTCTCTCAAGCGAACATTCAATAGAGCCTAGAGTATCACGTGTGCAAGACTTTCTCTCAAGCGGCATCACATGATGATGCCCCAACCACCAGTACTTAATATTTGTGCCAGCCTCTGGAATGCCGACGAAGACTTCACGGTGTAAAGCCTGTCGGCTTCCACAGTGTAAGCACTTGTTTCTGTCAAATTTGTCAGTACACGTATGTCTGTGCGCATCTCGTCTCCTGTGCATGAACCTACTGGAACCTAGACCGATCACAATCATGCGCCGCGTCATCCCTACGAGGTTAACCGCGCCACCAGACCCGTGACCTAATTTAGCTGCTGGGGCAGACGCGGATCCATTCAATAGAGCCTAGTGGTTGGGGCATCACGATGTAATACCGCTTGAGAGAAAGTCTTGCACACGTTTCTATTTAAAAAATTACATGGATTTCCGCCTCCATCTTAAAAAACATCTCACAAAAAATGTCCCCACTTCCATCTAAAAAAACGTAAAGAATAAAGAATAAAAAAATTACCACTGCAGCCTATCAATTAGCGCCACTTTGCATTGTCCTTCATTTAAAAAAACATAAATGAGGTCCTCACCTTCATCTAAAAAGAAAAAAACATTTTAAATAAAATCCTCACCTTCATCTAATTTTTTTCCTCAAAAGATTTCTCACCTCGATCAATTAATTTACGTCATATGACATAGCTGGTTGGCCGCTCTTCTCGCGACACTTAATGGGTTTAATGTGTTCCGACATATACACGGAACATAGCGGCCGATATAGTTGTGCTCCCTGCAGACACACACTCACACCTTTCATGGCCGAGGTACATGTACCCACGCAAATGTTGTACATGATTGGGTTTTGGTTGCTTGCTACGGTAAATACATGGGCGCGGCTCGTGTTGCTGAGACGTACTAGAGTATTTGTGTGGGGAGCATATTATTTTAGGCCATCTCCAACACCAAACGAAGTCCGCCAACGCATCCGTAGATACTCACAACGACTTTCTAACTATCTACTGCAATAATATTTGTCCGGCTCTGATAAGAGAGGGACGATGACAGTTGCGCGTCTTCGGCTTGCTTCAATATTTTTAATCGTCGTTAGGTGGTCTACGGATCTTGATGTAATTTTTATTATTTCTAGTGTTTGTTGTACTATTATAATTAAAGATGAATAGATTAAAAGTTTTTCGTGCAAAAAAACATTTATGGCTAGATATATCGAATTCGGCCCTTTATGTGTCAGTGGACGCGTCCGGTGACACTTACCTTAACTCTAGAACGTTCAATCCATACCACCCATGCAGACACAAAATAACGCACCTACTGCATACATATGAAAAGAAATACTCGTCCCCACTATTCATGGTACCTTGCAAGCAAAGTGTCGAACACCTTACGGTCGTGATGACGACGCGGCAGGTGAAGACCACTTCGGCCTCCCTGCATAGGCAGCAGGCCCATAGAAGCGTTGACGGCAGGCGGCCTTGCGGCGCCAGGCGGACGGTGTTGGGGTCGATGTGCATTGTTGTATATATGTGTACGTGTATATTGTGTCTTGGACCCACCTTCTAGTTTATCTGTATAGTTGAGGTTGTGGCCCCTCTATACTCATATATACGTGTATGGTGCACCGATCAATGCATTGTGTTTGCACAGCTTATTCTACATGGTATCAATCACAGGTTGATCGACCTAACCCTAAGCCGCCACCATCGCCGTTCTCCCACCCGACGCCGCCACCCGTCGCCGCCCGCCCTCCGTGCCGCCGCCACCGCCGCGCCACCACCGGTCGCCGCTGCCCCGCCCACCTCATGCCGCCGCCACCAGCCGCTGTTGCCGCCGCGCATCTTCCACGCCGCCGTCATCGGCGCCGTTCGCCGCTACACTCCTCCCTCCCGCTTCCACAACCTCCTCCTCCCCAACTCGTGCCCCCTCCCACCCCCACCACCTATCGTCCGCGCCGCCCGAACCCTAGCCGCCTCCAACCCGCGCCATGAGCTCCTCCTCCTCCTCTTCCTCCACCATTTCCAACCCCTTCGCCGGTCCCGACGTCACCCTCATCCACGACCTCAACATCCATGAGTGCATCCTGGTTGTGCTTGATCAATCCACCGCCTCCTACTCCGCTTGGAAGCAATACTTCTCCTTGGTGTTTCGCGAGTACCTACTCCACGGCCACGTCAACATCACCGTGGACTCGAGTCTCATGATTTACGACAAGGAGTGGATGATCCTCGATGCCACCATTGATAAGTCTCCAACGTATCTATAATTTTTTATTGCTCCATGCTATTATATATTCTGTTTTGGATGTTAATGTGCTTTATTTTACACTTTTATATTATTTTTTGGGACTAACCTATTAACCCAAGGCCCATTGCAAATTGCTGTTTTTTTGCCTATTTCAGTGTTTCGTAGAAAAGGAATATCGAACGGAGCCCAAACGGAATGAAACCTTCGGGAGCGTGATTTTTGGAACAAATGTGATCCAGAGGACTTGGAGTGGACGTCAAGCAATCAACGAGGTGGCCACAAGGCAGGGGCGCGCCTACCCCCCTGGGCGCGCCCTTGCTACCTCTTGAGCACTGCGTTGGTTTTGCCTTGAAGAGGAAAGGGTGATGCAGTAAAGCAGCATAAGCATTTCCCTCAGTTTTTGAGAACCAAGGTATCAATCCAGTAGGAGACCACGCGCGAGTCACCTCGTACCTACACAAGCAAATAAGAACCTTGCAACCAACGCGATAAAGGGGTTGTCAATCCCTTCACGGCCACTTGCAAGAGTGAGATCTGATAGAGATAATAATAATAAGATAAATATTTTTGGTATTTTTATGATATAGATTGAAAGTAAAGATTGCAAAATAAAATAGATTGGTAACTTGGATGATGGAGAATAGACCCGGGGGCCTTTGGTTTCACTAGTGGCTTCTCTCAAGATAGCATAAGTATTACGGTGGGTGAACAAATTACTGTCGAGCAATTGATAGAAAAGCGAATAATTATGAGAATATCTAGGCATGATCATGTATATAGGCATCACGTCCGCGACAAGTAGACCGACTCCTGCCTGCATCTACTACTATTACTCCACACATCGACCGCTATCCAGCATGCATCTAGAGTATTAAGTTCATAAGAACAGAGTAACGCCTTAAGCAAGATGACATGATGTAGAGGGATAAACTCATGCAATATGATGTAAACCCCATCTTTTTATCCTTGATGGCAACAATACAATACGTGTTGTTTCCCTTTCTGTCACTGGGATCGAGCACCGCAAGATTTAACCCAAAGCTAAGCACTTCTCCCATTGCAAGAAAGATCAATCTAGTAGGCCAAACCAAACTGATAATTCAAAAAGACTTGCAAAGATAAACCAATCATACATAAAAGAATCCAGAGGAGATTCAAATATTGTTCATAGATAGACTTGATCATAAACCGACAATTCATCGGATCTCGACAAACACACCGCAAAAGAAGATTACATCAAATAGAGAACATTGTATTGAGATCCAAAGAGAGAGAAGAAGCCATCTAGCTAGTAGATATGGACCCATAGGTCTGAAGTAAACTACTCACACATCACCGGAGAGGCCATGGAGTTGATGTAGAGGCCCTTCGTGATCAATGCCCCCTCCGGCGGAGCTCCGGAAAAGGCCCCAAGATGCGATCTCTTGGGTACATAAGGTTGCGATGGTGGAAATAGGGTTTCGTGGTGCTCCTGGATGTTTTCGGGGTACGTGGATATATATAGGAGGAAGAAGTAGGTCGGTGGAGCAACTAGGGGCCCATGAGGGTGGAGGGCGCGTCCAGGGGGTAGGCGCGCCCCTGCCTCGTGGCCGCCTCGTTGATTGCTTGACGTCCTCTCCAAGTCTCCTGGATCACGTTCATTGAGAAAATCACATTCCCGAAGATTTCATTCCGTTTGGACTCCGTTTGATATTCCTTTTCTACGAAACACTGAAATAGGCAAAAAAACGACAATTTGGGCTGGGCCTCCGGTTAATAGGTTAGTCCCAAAAATAATATAGAAGTGTAAAATAAAGCCCATTATCATCCATAATAGATAATATAATAGCATGGAACAATAAAAAATTATAGATACATTGGAGACGTATCAAGCATCCCCAAGCTTAATTCATGCTCGTCCTCCAGTAGGTAGATGATAAAGAAAAGAATTTTTGATGTGGAATGCTTCCTAACATATTTCTCAATGTAATTTTTCTTTATTGTGGCATGAATGTTCAGATCCGAAAGATTCAAGATAAAAGTTTAATATTGACATAAAAATAATAATACTTCAAGCATACTAACTAAGCAATCATGTCTTCTCAAAATAACATGGCCAAAGAAAGTTATCCCTACAAAATCATATAGTCTGGCTATGCTCTATCTTCACCACACAAAATATTAAATCATGCACAACCCCGATGACAAGCCAAGCAATTGTTTCATACTTTTGATGTTCTCAAACTTTTTCAATCTTCACGCAATATATGAGCGTGAGCCATGGACATATCACTATATGTGGAATAGAATGGTGGTTGTGGAGAAGACAAAAATGAGAAGATAGTCTCACATCAACTAGGCGTATCAACGGGCTATGGAGATGCCCATCAACAGATGCACTAGAGCTATAAGTGTACGAAAGCTCAACAAAAGAAACTAAGTGGGTGTTCATCCAACTTGCTTGCTCATGAAGACCTAGGGCAATTTTGAGGAAGCCCATCATTGGTATATACAAGCCAACTTCTATAATGTAAAATTCCCACTAGTATATGAAAGTGACAACATAGGAGACTCTCTATCATGAAGATCTAGGTGCTACTTTGAAGCACAAGTGCGGTAAAAGGATAGTAACATTGTCCCTTCTCTCTTTTTCTCTCATTTTTTTCTTTTTTTTGTTTGGGCCTTCTTTTTTTTGGCCTCTTTTTTTTATTTTTTTATTTTTCGTCCGGAGTCTCATCCCGACTTGTGGGGGAATCATAGTCTCCATCATCCTTTCCTCACATGGGACAATGCTCTAATAATGATGATCATCACACTTCTTTTTACTTACATCTCAATACTTAGAACAAAATATGACTCTATGTGAATGCCTCCGGCGGTGTACCAGGATTTCAGGAGTGACATGTATGAAAGAATTATGAACGGTGGCTTTGCCACAAATACGATGTCAACTACATGATCATGCATGGCAATATGACAATGATGAAGCGTGTCATAATAACGGAACGGTGGAAAGTTGCATGGCAAGATATCTCGGAATGGCTATGGAAATGCCATAATAGGTAGGTATGGTGGCTGTTTCGAGGAAGGTATATGGTGGGTTTATGGTACCGGCGAAAGTTGCGCGGCACTAGAGAGGCAAGCAATGGTGGAAGGGTGAGAGTGCGTATAATCCATGGACTCAACATTAGTCATAAATAACTCACATACTTATTGTAAAAATCTATTAGTTATCGAAACAAAGTACTACGCGCATGCTCCTAGGGGGATAGATTGGTAGGAAAAGACCATCGCTCGTCCCCGACCGCCACTCATAAGGAAGGCAATCAATAAATAAATCATGCTCCGACTTCATCACATAACAGTTCACCATACGTGCATGCTACGGGAATCACAACTTCAACACAAGTATTTCTCAAATTGACAACTACTCAACTAGCATGACTCTAATATCACCATCTCCATATCTCAAAACAATTATCAAGTATCAAACTTCTCATAGTATTCAATGCACTTATATGAAAGTTTTTATTATTCCTAAAAGCAAATTGCCATGTTGTTCTAAAGAATTCTCAACATAATATAAGTGAAGCATGAGAGATCAATTATTTCTATAAAATGAAACCACCACCGTGCTCTAAAAGATATAAGTGAAGCACTAGAGCAAAAACTATATAGCTCAAAAGATATAAGTGAAGCACATAGAGTATTCTAATAAATTCCCATTCATGTGTGTCTCTCTCAAAAGGTGCGTACAGCAAGTATTATTGTTGTAAACTAAAAAGCAAAGACTCAAATCATACAAGACGCTCCAAGCAAAACACATATTATGTGGCGAATAAAAATATAGCTCCAAGTAAAGTTACCGATATACAAAGACGAAAGAGGGGATGCCTTCCGGGGCATCCCCAAGCTTAGGCTTTTTGGTGTCCTTGGATTTTACCTTGGGATGCCTTGGGCATCCCCAAGCATAGGCTTTTGCCGCTCCTTGTTCCATAACCCATCAAATCTTTACCCAAAACTTGAAAACTTCACAACACAAAACTCAAAAAGAAAATCTCGTGAGCTCCGTTAGCGAAAGAAAACAAAACACCACTTCAAGGTACTGTAATGAACTCATTCTTGATTTATATTGGTGTTAAACCTACTGTATTCCAACTTCTCTATGGTACATAAACTCTATTACTAGCCATAGATTCATCAAAATAAGCAAACAACACACGCAAAACATAATCTGTCAAAAACAGAAAAGTCTGTAGTAATCTGTAGCTAACGCAAACTTCTGGAACCCCAAAAATTCTAAAATAAATTTCTGGACGTTAGGAATTTATCTATTAATCATCTGCAAAAAGAATTAACTAAATATCACTCTCCAATAAAAAATGGCAGCAATTCTTGTGAGCTCTAAAGTTTCTGTTTTTTACAGCAAGATCAAAAGATTTTCCCCAAGTCTTCCCAACGGTTCTACTTGGCACAAACATTAATTAAACACAAAAAACATAACCAAAATAGAGGCTTGGTAAATTATTTATTACTAAACAGGAGCAAAAAGCAAGGAACAAAAATAAAATTGGGTTGCCTCCCAACAAGCGCTATCGTTTAACGCCCCTAGCTAGGCATAAAAGCGAGGATATATCTAGGTATTCCCATGATAATATAAATCGCAAAAACTCATCTCATACTCCCTACGTTCAGCAGCAAGCTTTCTTTGTGGCAAGCAAAAGTAATCAAAAGGGCTAAATTTAATGGGGCAAAAGTCCCGAAGATCAAGTTCGGGAGGTGTTGGTTCCTCCTTTGGCCCCTCCTATTGAAGAACCAATTCATCATTATAAGCGTTCTTTTTGCAAAAAGTCATGAGCCTTTGTCCAAGGGAAAAACCTAGCCCATTGTTCTGAATAGCAAAATTATCATTAAGTTCAGAGATCCTATTAACAAGAGTATCGGTAGGAACCTTTTTTCTAAGGTTTTCATTAAAACAACATGATCTAAAGATCGTAAACGCATAATGTCTTCTTGATAAAAAATGATTGCTTCTATGGGAGGACGGCCAGCATCCACCTTATAATGCGCAAAAATTTCATTGGCTTCTTTTATTATAAATCTAAACTCATGAGATAAAAAGATGGTTGCTGCCCGCTTAACAGAAGAATGCTCAATATTAGAAAATTCTAGGAAAATCCTTTATATGGAAGGATACATATGTAAAAATTGTCATTCAAGTTCAACTATGAGCAAAGATATAGCATCTGCGAGACTACTAGTTTTATGAAGGATAGATCTGCTCATGGTGGGAAAAGCACCGGCACAAGTAAAGAAATCTTGAATAACTCCCTTCCCAATAATATTACCGCTACCAATCCGAAACTTTTTTAGTGTGTAAAATAATAGGATTTTCAAGAGGATCATCAATAGCATCAAAGTTTTCCATATTATTATCCTTATCAACGATAACCTCCCCTGTTTCAGACATGATGGCAACAGATTGCAAAAAGAACGAGCACACAGAAGGCAGGAAGGAAAAAGAGGGCGAATAAAACGGCAAGGGTGTAGTGGGGCAGAGGGAAACGAGAGGCAAATGGCAAATAAAGTAATGCAAAGGGTAAGAGTTGTGATGGGTACTTGGTATGTCTTGACTTAGCGTAGAACTCCCCAGCAATGGCGCCAGAAATCCTTCTTTCTACCTCTTGAGCACTGTGTTGGTTTTCCCTTGAAGAGGAAAGGGTGATGCAGTAAAGCAGCGTAAGTATTTGCCTTAGTTTTTGGGAACCAAGGTATCAATCCAGTAGGAGACAACGCACGAGTCACCTCGTACCTACACAAACAAATAAGAACCTTACAACCAATGCGATAAAGGGGTTGTCAATCCCTTCACGACCATGTGCAAGAGTGAGATATGATAGAGATAATAATAATAAGATAAATATTTTTGGTATTTTTATGATATAGATTGAAAGTAAATATTGCAAAATAAAATAGATTGGTAACTTGTATGATGGAGAATAGACCCGGGGGCCATAGGTTTCACTAGTGGCTTCTCTCAAGATGGCATAAGTATTACGGTGGGTGAACAAATTACTGTCGAGCAATTGATAGAAAAGCGAATAATTATGAGAATATCTAGGCATGATCATGTATATAGGCATCACGTCCGCGACAAGTAGACCGACTCCTGCCTGCATCTACCACTATTACTCCACACATCGACCGCTATCCAGCATGCATCTAGAGTATTAAGTTCACAAGAACAGAGTAACGCCTTAAGCAAGATAACATGATGTAGAGGGATAAACTCATGCAATATGATGTAAACCCCATCTTTTTATCCTCGATGGCAATAATACAATATGTGTCGTTACCCTTTCTGTCACTGGGATCGAGCACTGCAAGATTGAATCCAAAGCTAAGCACTTCTCCCATTGCAAGAAAGATCAATCTAGTAGGCCAAACCAAAGTGATAATTCAAAGAGACTTGCAAAGATAAACCAATCATACATAAAAGAATTCAGAGGAGATTCAAATATTGTTCATAGATAGACTTGATCATAAACCCGCAATTCATCGGATCTCGACAAACACACCGCAAAAGAAGATTACATCGAATAGATCTCCAAGAGAATTGAGGAGAACTTTGTATTGAGATCCAAAGAGAGAGAGAAGAAGCCATCTAGCTACTAGCTATGGACCCGTAGGTCTGAAGTAAACTACTCACACATCACCGGAGAGGCCATGGAGTTGATGTAGAGGCCCTCCGTGATCAATGCCCCCTCTGGCGGAGCTCCGGAAAAGGCCCCAAGATGGGATCTCTTGGTTACTGAAGGTTGCGGCGGTGGAAATAGGGTTTCGTGGTGCTCCTGGATGTTTTCGGGGTACGCAGATATATATTTCAGGAAGAAGTAGGTCGATAGAGCAATGAGGGGCCCACGTACCTCGTGAGCCCCTCGTTGCTCCACTAACCTACTTCTTCCTCCTATATATATTCATATACCCCAAAAACATCCAGGAGCACCATGAAACCCTATTTCCATCGCTGCAACCTTATGTACCCAAGAGATCCCATCTTGGGGCCTTTTCCGGAGCTCCGCCGGAGGGGGCATCGATCACGGAGGGCCTCTACATCAACTCCATGGCCTCTCCGATGATGTGTGAGTAGTTTACTTCAGACCTTCGGGTCCATAGCTAGTAGCTAGATGGCTTATTCTCTCTCGTCTTTGGATCTCAATACAATGTTCTCCTCGATCTTCTTGGAGATCTATTTGATGCAACTCTTTTTGCGGTGTGTTTATTGAGATCCGCTGAATTGTGGGTTTATCATCAACTCTATCTATGAACAATATTTGAATCTTCTCTGAATTCTTTTATGCATGTTTGGTTATCTTTGCAAGTTTCTTCGAATTATCGGCTTGGTTTGGCCTACTAGATTGATCTCTCTTGCAATAGGAGAAGTGCTTAGCTTTGGGTTCAATCTTGCGGTGCTCGATCCCAGTGACAGAAAGGGAACTACACGTATTGTATTGTTGCCATTGAGGATAAAAAGATGGGGTTTATATCATATTGCTTGAGTTTATCCCTCTACATCATGTCATCTTACCTAATGTGTTACTCTGTTCTTAGGAACTTAATACTCTAGATGCATGCTGGATAGTGGTTGATGTGTGGAGTAATAGTAGTAGATGCAGGCAGGAGTCGGTCTACTTGTCCCGGACGTGATGCCTATATACATGATCATGCCTAGATATTCTCATAATTATTCACTTTTCTATCAATTGCTCGACAGTAATTTGTTCACCCACCGTAATACTTATTCTATCTTAAGAGAAGCCACTAGTGAAACCTATGGCCCCCGGGTCTATTCTCATCATATTAATCTCCCGTTATCAAGTTATTCCTTGCACCGTTTATTTTGCAATCTTTACCTTTTATCCTTATTATAAAAATACCAAAAATATTATCTTATCATATCTATCAGATCTCACTCTTATAAGTGACTGTGAAGGGATTGACAACCCCTTTATCGCGTTGGTTGCGAGGTTCTTATTTGTTTGTGTAGGTATGAGGGACTTGCATGTGGCCTCCTACTGGATTGATACCTTGGTTCTCAAAAACTGAGGGAAATACTTACGCTACTTTCCTGCATCACCCTTTCCTCTTCAAGGGAAAACCAATGCAGTGCTCAAGAGGTAGCAACCATCATCCGCTGGTTCTACCTCACCATCTTCAGCGACCTCTTCCATAGCATGGTGGATGATGACGATGATGCCTACGCCATCTGGACCAAGCTCAATGGCCTCTTCACCGACTACAAGCTGCAGCGCAAGGTCCTCCTCCACGACGAGTTTTGTGGGTGCCAACAACTTGACTCGTCCATCGTCGATTTTTGCATGCGCCTCAAAAAGCTTGCCGATGAGCTCCGCGATCTTAGCGAGACGGTCGGCGCCGAGCTCCTCATCAGCACCCTCACCACCAGCCTCAACGAGGACTTTGGGAACGCCGCCTCCAACCTCACCCTCATCCCGGAGCCTACCTTCACTAAGGTGGTGGTGAAGGAAATATGCCCTAGAGGCAATAATGAAGTTGTTATTTTTATATTATATTTCCTTATTCATGATAAAGGTTTTTTATTCATGCTAGAATTATACTGATCAGAAACTTAAATACATGCGTGAATACATAAACAAATACCGTGTACATAGTAAGCCTCTACCAGACTAGCTCGTTGATCGAAGATGGTTAAGGTTTCCTAACCATACACATGTGTTGTCATTTGATAACAGGATCACATCATTAGGAGAATGATATGATGGATAATACCCATCCGTTAGCTTAGCATATTGATCGTTCAGTTTTATTGCTACTGCTTTCTTCATGTCAAATACATATTCCTTCGACTATGAGATTATGCAACTCCGGGATACCGGAGGACTACCTTGTGTGTTATCAATCATCACAACATAACTGGGTGATCATAAAGATGCTTTACATGTATCTCCGAAGGTGTTTGTTGAGTTGGAATATATCAAGATTAGGATTTGTCACTCCGAGTATCGGAGAGGTATCTATGGCCCTCTCGGTAATACACATCATAAGCTTGCAAGCAAATGACTAAGGAGTTAGTCACAAGGTGATGTATTAAGAAAAAAGTAAAGAGACTTGCCGCTAACGATATTGAACATCGAATCTCAGACAAGTAACATACCGATAGACAAAGGGAATTACATATGTTGTCATAATGATTGGACCGATAAAGATCTTCGTAGAATATATAGGAGCCAATATGGGCATCTAGGTTCCCCTATTGGTTATTGACCGGAGAGGTGTCTCGGTCATGTCTACATAATTCTCGAACCCGTAGGGTCCGCACGCTTAACATTCGTTGACGATATAGTGTTATATGAGTTATATGTTTTGGTGACCGAATGTTGTTCGGAGTCCCGGATAAGATCACAGACATGACAAGGAGTTTCGAAATGTTTGAGAGGTAAATATTGATATATAGGACGATGGTATTTGGACAACGAAAGTGTTTCGGGACGTATCGGGAAGGAATCGGGTCACCGAAAGGGGTTCCGGGCACCCCCAGGCAAGATATGGGCCTTATGGGCCAAAGGAGGGGACAGACCAGCCCACAAGGGGGCTGGTGCGCCCCCTCCCTTGTTTTGCCAACCCTATGGAAGGAAAAAGGGAAGGGCTAGCCCCTCCTGCCTTTTCCTCTCATGGGAGAAAGGAAGCCCCCCCCCCCCCCCGCCTCCTCCGCACTCCAAATAAGGAAAGGGGGCGCGGCTTGGGAGGGACCCAAGTAGGATTACTCCTACTTAGGCGCCTCCTTTGGCTGTCCCTCCCTCCCTTCCACCTGTATATATGTGGGAGGGGGGCATCTAGCACACAACAGGCAATTGCCTAGCCGTGTGTGGCGCCCCCTCCATCGTTTACACCCCGGTCATATTTTCGTAGTGCTTAGGCAAAGCCCTGCGGAGATCGCATCACCATCACCGTCATTACGCCGTCGTGTTACCAGAACTCATCTACTACCTCACCGCCTTGCTGGATCAAGAAGGCGGAGGATGTCACCGAGATGAACGTGTGTAGAACGCGGAGGTGTCGTGCGTTCAGTACTAGATCGGTTGGAGCACGAAGAAAGTTCAACTACATCAACTGTGTTGTGAAACGCTTCCACTTACGGTCTACGAGGTTACGTAGACACACTCTCCCCCTCTCGTTGCTATGCATCTCCATGGATAGATCATTCCGTGTGTGTAGAATTTTTTGTTTTCCATGCAACGATTCCCAACAGGTGGCATAACTCAAGCGGAGAAGCGATGGATGAAGATGGCCCGGACTCGGGCAACCCACGCCGCTCACTTCACCGGCACCCGCGGGGGGCAGGCGCCGCGTCCCGCGGGCACCGGCTTCCCCCTTCCCGCCGCCCCATCCGTCCGTTAACGAGGGTCGTCGCAGCGGCCATCATGGAGGCCGCAAGTAGCAGCAGTACCAGCCGGCCCCATGTGGTACGCCGGAAAGAACCCTTGGACTGGCATCGTGTATTCCTACTCCAAGTCAATTCCCCATGCCCCTGTCCCGGGTATCCTCGGCGCCCAGCCTCTGTCTCACCAGGAGTTCTACGCCGCGCCGCAGCTCTATGCGGTGCCATACGGGCCCCTCTCCTATGGCCAACAGCCGCAGCCAGGTGGGCTGCCGCTACTGCCCCTGACGGCCCTGCCCCAGTAGCACGCTCTCCCACCGGCGCCATGGGACCCGGCTCTCTTGGCGGCTCTAGACTCTGCTCCCTCACCGTCCACCTACACCAGCGGCGGTGACTGGTATATGGACACTAGAGCTACCGCGCACATGGCGGCTCATCCCGGTAACCTCCACACCTCCTATCTCGTCCACACTTCCGCTCACATCACCGTCGGTGGAGGTTCCTCCCTTCCCAGTACTCACATAGGACATGCATCTTTTCCATCTAATTCTACTCCATTGTCATTATCTAACATCTTAGTTTCTCCTGATCTTATTAGAAATCTTGTCTCTGTTAATTCTTTTACATGTGAAAATCCTGTTACCGTTGAGTTTGACGAGTGTGGTTTTTCTGTTAAGGACGCTCGTACCGGATGGTACTCCACCAATGTGACAGCCCCGACGAGCTCTACCCAGTCCACTCCACCGCCTCCACCACCTCCGTCATCCCTGTCGCTCTCGCCACCAGAGTGGATCTTTGGCACGCTCGCTTGGGTCATCCCAACCCCGCCACCCTTCATAATATACTTCGGAGTTTTTCTTTCACGTGTAATAAGATCGAGGATCACTCATGTCGTGCATGTCGCCCCGGCAAACATGTTCGTCTGTCGTTTAGGGCATCTTCTCATGTTGCTTCGTACCCGTTTGAGTTAATTCATAGTGATGTTTGGACCTCTCCTGTTACAAGTAGAGTACGGGCTACCTTTTTATCTTGTTATACTTGATGATTTTCCGCACTATGTGTGGACCTTCCCGTTGCGTCGTAACTCGGATGTCATCTCCACTCTCGCCGCTTCTCTACTCCATGTTTTCACACAGTTTGGTCGTCCCATTCTCATGTTTTAGACTAATAACGGGAAGGAGTTCGACAACCTATATGTTCGCACTCTCCTCACCACACATGGCACGACTTTTCATCTCACATGCCCGTACACTTCGCAGCAGAACGGTCGCGCTGAGCGTGTCCTTCACACTCTTAACGACTGCATTCGGACCCTTCTTTTTCATGCCAATGTGCCTCCACGCTTTTGGCCCGACGCTCTCGCCACCGCATCAGTTCTCATTAACATCCGCCCCTGTCGTACTCGCGGAAACTTTGCACCTCATCACCTCCTCTTCGGCGCATCGCCCTCTTATGATGAGCTTCGCATCTTCGGTTGTCTCTGCTACCCTAGCATCACCGCCACTACGCCTCATAAGCTTGCACCCCGCTCCATCGCATGCATCTTTCTCGGCTACCCACCTAACACCAAAGGCTATCACTGCTACGACCCTGTCTCACATAATGTATTCACCTCCCGACAGGTTTACTTTGATGAGAAGGTGTTTCCGTTTCAGCAGCAGGTACCTCTTGTTGCCCCGTCGCTGTCGGCCATCGGCGACCCTTCGGCGACCCCGTCAGGTGGACAACCCCACTCGGATCTCGGACCGCCTCCGGGCTTTGGCGGTCCTCACGCCGTGGGATGATTTGCGCCTCGCGCCCCCACGCCACCGTTGCCATCCACGTCGGCTTCGTCTCCGGCTGCCTCGGCAGGCCTCACCGCCTTGGTCGCCTCGGCTGCCTCGGTCGACACACCCGCCTTGGTCGCTTCGGACGCCTCGGGCGCCGTGTCCTCCCCGGCTACCTCGGGGGCCTCGGGCGTTGCCCCTTCACCGGCCGCCTCGCCGACTGTCCCGGATTTTCCGTCTCGCCCCGTCACTCAATCTCGAGCCGGCGTTCATCGCCTGAGTCTATGGTACTCCAGCGACGAGTGTCGGCGTCAAAACTGGCGGATCTCAGGTAGGGGGTCCCGAACTATGCGTCAAAGGTCGATGGTAACAGGAGACAGGGGACACGATGTTTACCCAGGTTCAAGCCCTCTCTATGGAGGTAATACCCTACTTCCTGCTTGATTGATCTTGATGAATATGAGTATTACAAGAGTTGATCTACCACGAGATCGTAATGGCTAAATGATATGTCTCCAATGTATCTATAATTTTTTATTGCTCCATGCTATATTATATATTGTTTTGGACATTATTGGGCTTTATTATCCACTTTTATATTATTTTTGGGACTAACCTACTAACCGAAGGCCCAGCCCAGAATTGTTGTTTTTTTGCCTATTTTAGGGTTTCGAAGAAAAGGAATATCAAATGGAGTCCAAACGGAATGAAACCTTCAGGAACGTGATTTTCTCACCGAACATGATCCAGGAGACTTGGACCCTACGTCAAGACACAAAAGAGGAGGCCATGAGGTAGGGGCGCGCCTGATGACCCACAAGTATAGGGGATCTATCGAAGTCCTTTCGATAAGTAAGAGTGTCGAACCTAACGAGGAGCCGAAGGAAATGATAAGCGGTTTCCAGCAAGCTATTCTCTACAAGTACTGAAATAAGTGCTAACAGATAGTTTTGTGATAAGATAATTTGTAACGAGTAACAAGTAATGAAAGTAAATAAAGTGCAGCAAGGTGGCCCAATCCTTTTGTATCAAAGGACAAGCCTGGACAAACTCTTATATGATGTAAAGCGCTTCCATGACACATGGGAATATCGTCAACCTAGTTTTCACCATGCTCATATGATTCGCGTTCGGTACTTTGATAATTTGGTATGTGGGTGGACCGGTGCTTGGGTACTGTCCTTACTTGGACAAGCATCCCACGTATGATTAACCTCTATTGCAAGCATCCGCAACTAGAAAAAAAGTATAAAGGTAAACCTAACCATAGCATGAAACATATGGATCCAAGTCAGCCCCTTACGAAGCCACGCATAAACTAGGGTTTAAGCTTCTGTCACTCTAGCAACCCATCATCTACTTATTACTTCCCAATGACTTCCTCTAGGCCCAAATAATGGTGAAGTTTCATGTAGTCGACGTTCACATAACACCACTAGAGGAGAGACAACATACATCTCATCAAAATATCGAACGAATACCAAATTCACATGACTACTAATAACAAGAATTCTCCCATGTCCTCAGGAACAAAAGTAACTACTCACAAAGCATAAGAATGTTCATGATTAGAGGGGTATTAATATGCATATAGGATCTGAACATATGATCTTCCACCAATTAAACCAACTAGCATCAACTACAAGGAGTAATTAACACTACTAGCAACCTACTAGTACCAATCCCGGACATAGAGACAAGAATTGGATACAAGAGATGAACTAGGGTTTTGAGATGACATGGTGCTGATAAAGATGTTGATGGAGATTGCCCTCTCCCGATGAGAGGAGAGTTGGTGATGATGATGGCGATGATTTCCCCCTCCAGGAGGGAGGTTCCCCAGCAGAACAGCTCCACCAAAGCCCTAGATTGGTTCTGCCAAGCTCGTCCGAGAAGATGGCTTATGCTTTTTTTCCCATCGAAAGACTCCATATAGCAGAAGATGGCCACCGAAGGGCCACCAGGGGGCCCACGAGGTGGGGGCGCGCCCCCACCCTCGTGGATAGGGTGTGGCCCCCCTAGTGAAGTTCTTGCTCTCAGTATTTTTTATATATTTGGAAAACATCTTCCGTGAAGTTTCAGGACTTTTGGAGCTGTGCAGAATAGGTCTCTAATATTTGCTCCTTTTCTAGCCCAGAATCCCAGCTGCCGGCATTCTCCCTCTTTATGTAAACCATGTAAAATAAGAGAAAATAGGTATAAGTATTGTGACATAATGTGTAATAACAGCCCATAATGCAATAAATATCGATATAAAAGCATGATGCAAAATGGATGTATCAACTCCCCCAAGCTTAGACCTCGCTTGTCCTCAAGCGAAAAGCCGAAATCAAAAAATATGTCCACATGTTTAGAGATAGAGGTGTCGATAAAAATAAAATACGGACACGAGGGCATCATGATCATTCTTAGAACAGCAACTCATATAATTCTTTGCTATATAATCTCTAATGCTAGAGTAATAATTCAATCACAATATCAAGTATGAATCGTAAACTTCATTGAAAACTAACAAACTACAATCTCAGTCATTGAAGCAATTGCAATTTATCATAACATAGGAAAGAGTCAATGTATAATAGCTTTTCAGCAGGTCCACATACTCAACTATCATATAATCTTTCACAATTGCTGACACTCACGCAATACTTATGGGTATGGAGTTTTAATCGGACACAGAGAAAGATAGGGGCTTAAGAGCTTTTCAGCAGGTCCACATACTCAACTATCATATAATCTTTCACAATTGCTGACACTCACGCAATACTTATGGGTATGGACTTTTAATCGGACACAGAGAAAGATAGGGGCTTATAGTTTTGCCTCCCAGCGTTTTACCTCAAGGGTAATGTCAACAATAATAGTTCATGAAAACTCACATCCAATTAGCCATATATACCAGGATCTTTCCAACATATTGTGCTTTCCAAAGGATAAAACGTAAAAAGGAAGGGTGAAGATCACCATGACTCTTATGCAATGTAGGAGATAAAAGTAAAAGATAGGCCCTTCGCAGAGGGAAGCAGAGGTTGTCATGCGCTTTTATGGTTGGTTGCACAAAATCTTAATGTGAAAGAACGTCACTTTATATTGCCACTTGTGATATGGACCTTTATTATGCAGTCTGTCGCTTTTACTTCTTCCATATCACACGATCGTATAAAGCTTATTTTCTCCCACACTAATAAGTCATACATATTTAGAGAGCAATTTTTATTGCTTGCACCGATGACAACTTACTTAGAGGATCTTACTCAATCCATAGGTAGGTATAGTGGACTCTCATGGCAAAACTGGTTTAAGGGTATTTAGAAGCACAAGTAGTATCTCTACTTTGTGCGATGAATTTTGCTAGCATGAGGGGGAAAGGCAAGCTCATCATGTTGGAAGATCCAAGACAATATAATTTATCTCAGATGTAAGAAAACATGACCCATTATGTTGTCTTCCTAGTCCAGTGTCAACTCTTTAGCATGTCATATTTTAATGAGTGCTCACAATCATAAAAGATGTCCAAGATAGTATATTTATGTGTGAAGACCTGTCTTTCTTTATTACTTCCTATTAATTGCAACGATGACCAAAACTGTGTTTGTCAACCCTCAACAACTTTTATTCATCATACTCTTTCTATGTGAGCTCATTACTCTCCATAAGATTCACATGATCTCTTTGTTTCTTTTTATTTCTTTCTCTTTTCTTTTATTCACTTAGGATCATGGCAAAATAATCAAGCCCTTGACTCAACACTAATATTTATTATATAGCTCATGGACTCGATTACACAGAAGGATAATAAAGCAAAACTCACAACTAGATCATACTAAGAACTTTTATTCTACTAGATCAAGATATTACCAAAAGGATCAAACTAAAAAACGGTAAAGATAAAAGTGATGGTGATACGACACCGGGGCACTCCCCCAAGCTTGGCAGTTGCCAAGTGGAGTGCCCATACCCATGTGATTATGTCTCCTTTGTTGGTGAAGAAGGTGGGGATGTTGATGATGGATAGTCGCACATTGAGCGTAGGAGGTCTTCTAACTTGCGGATAATGCCCTTGAGTGCGATGATGTGCTCCTTCAACAAAATATTTTCATGTGTGAGATACTTATTTTGTATACGAGCTAACTCAATCATTTTGAAAGCTTCGATTTCTGTTGGGGTAAGAAGGTTGTGATCCAGTTGAAGGGTGTCTACTATTGCCGGAACTTGGTCCTCCATGCCCTTCTTGATCCCTTCATCCTTGTTGATCTCCATGGGTTCTTCTCTCTTCAGCTCTATCTTCATTAGCCAAGCATCGTTGCACTCATGGTTGGAGGAGGAGGGAGATGACATAGTGCCTGGCCTTGACAACCCTGACAGAAAATAGCTCGAAACGAAGACAGGAGATTTTTGCGTGATACGGGAGTCAAAACCCCCGGGAGGTTATATAATGAATTTTTACCTACCAAAATACGTGTCGTGTAAGAAAACAGAGTCCAAAAAGCACACGAGGTGCCCACGAGGTAGGGGCGCGCCTAGTAGGGTAGGGCGCGCCCTCCACCATCATGGAGCCCTCGTGTCCTTCCCGGACTGCTGCTGATTTTTTCTATTTTTCTAAATATTCCAAAAAACAGAGAAATATTGCCTTAAAAACTGTTTTGGAGTCGGTTTACTTACTGTACCACATACCTATTCCTTTTCGGAGTCTGAAATGTTCCGGAAAGTGTCCCTTATGAATCCCTCCGGGGTTACGGTTTCAATAACATTGGTTTCAACATTTATGGGATTACCTGAGATATAGTGTTTGATTCTTTGACCGTTCACCACCTTCGGATTTGTGCCTTCAAAGTTGTTGATTTTTATGGCACCGGAATGGTAGACCTCCTCGATAACGTAAGGACCTTCCCATTTAGAGAGAAGTTTTCCTGCAAAAAATCTTAAACGAGAGTTGTATAGCAATACATAATCACCTACATTAAACTCACGCTTTTGTATCCTTTTGTCATGCCATCTTTTAACTTTTTCTTTAAAAAACTTGGCATTTTCATAGGCTTGGGTTCTCCATTCATCAAGTGAGCTAATATCAAATAACCTCTTCTCACTGGAAGTTTAAAATCATAATTAAGTTCTTTAATAGCCCAATAAGCCTTATGTTCTAGTTCGAGAGGTAAGTGACATGCTTTTTGAAAGTGCAACTATCCCTAGGTGGTTTTGGTAATTCATAACAACATATAGCTCATTGAGCTAATGCTATTCCAAGATGACTATTTCAGGAAAGCTCAATGATTGGCATGGCATGGATGTGAAAGTGGAACCCTCAAAATGCTAATGAAAAAGGATTGGCTCAAGCTCAAAAGCTCAAGACTCTTCATTTTATATTTTAGTGATCCAAGATCACATTGAGTCTTTAGGAAAAGCCAATACTATCAAGGAGGGATGAGGTGTTGCTTAATGAGCCTCTTGCTTCATGTGCTTAGTGATATGCTCCAAAACCCTCAACTACTTTCCCATATCCACATATGACCTAAACCCTAAGCCAAACTCGGTCCTAACGATTCTTTCTATCCGGCGCCACCGAGTTTCACTTGTCATAAGCCACTGCCAAACCCTAGCAATTCGGTTCTACCGATAGGGATATCGGTCTCACCGAGATGGGATTGCAAACTCTCTATTTCCCTTTCGTAACTTTTCGGTCTCACCAAAAGAGCGAATCGGTCCCAACGAGATTGCAATGTAAACTCTCTGTTTCCTTTTTGTAACTTTTCGGTCTCACTGAAAGAGCAAATCGGTCCCACCGAGTTTACCTGACCAACTCTCTGGTTAGCTTATTACCAAACTCGGTCTCACCGAGTTTGTGTAATCGGTCTCACCGAGATTACGTTATGCTCAAACCCTAACCATATCGGTCCTACCGAGTTGCATGTCAGTCCCACCGAAAATCTCTAGCGGTCACTAGGTTTACCTTTTTGGTCCGACCGAGTTTGTTGATTCGGTCCCATCGAGATTGGAAAACTGTGTGTAACGGTTGGATTTTGTGTGGAGGCTATATATACCCCTCCACCTCCTCTTCATTCGTGGTGAGAGCCATCAGAACACATACACAATTCCAACTCATATGTTCTGAGAGAGAACCACCTACTCATGTGTTAAGACCAAGATATTCCATTCCGAATCTTGATCTCTAGCCTTCCCCAAGTTGCTTTCCACTCAAATCTTCTTTCCACAAAATCCAAATCCTATGAGAGAGAGTTGAGTGTTGGGGAGACTATCATTTGAAGCACAAGAGCAAGGAGTTCATCATCAACACACCATTTGTTACTTCTTGGAGAGTGGTGTCTCCTAGATTGGCTAGGTGTCACTTGGGAGCCTCCGACAAGATTGTGGAGTTGAACCAAGGAGTTTGTAAGGGCAAGGAGATCGCCTACTTCGTGAAGATCTACCGCTAGTGAGGCAAGTGTTTCGTGGGCGATGGCCATGGTGGGATAGACAAGGTTGCTACTTCGTGGACCCTTCGTGGGTGGAGCCCTCTGTGGACTCGCGCGACTGTTACCCTTCGTGGGTTGAAGTCTCCATCAACGTGGATGTAGGATAGCACCACCTATCCGAACCACGTGAAAAACATCCGTGTCTCCAATTGCATTTGAATTCTCCAAACCCTTCCCTTTACATTCTTGCAAGTTGCATGCTTTACTTTCCACTGCCAATATACTCTTTGTATGCTTGCTTGAATTGTGTGATGATTGCTTAACTTGTCCTACAATAGCTAAAATCTGCCAAGAACTAAAATTGGGAAAAGGTTAAGTTTTTATTTGGTCAAGTAGTCTAATCACCCCCCCTCTAGACATACTTTCGATCCTAATCAGAGCTTTGGTCTCCATTTGCTTTGATCTCCATAGCTTTTGGTGGTCATAGCCTTGGTTTCACAACCTAGGAGAGTATGGCGTCTAGCGAGGGAAATTATCACCGTAGAGGTACTTACTTTGATGGTACTAATTTTGCTAGTTGGAAGCATAAAATGAAAATGCATATTCTTGGACATAACCCCGCCGTTTGGGCTATTGTGTGTGTTGGTTTGCATGGTGACTTATTTGATGGGAAAGAACCAAACCGTGAAGCTACCGCAGATGAGTTGAAGATGTTGCAATACAATGCTCAAGCTTGTGATATTCTCTTCAACGGATTGTGCCCCGAAGAATTCAACAAAATCAGCCGTCTTGAGAATGCAAAGGAAATTTGGGACACTTTGATTGATATGCACAAAGGCACCGACTCCGTCAAGGAATCCAAGTTGGATGTGCTTCAAAGTCAACTTGACAAGTTCAAAATGAAGGATGGTGAAGGTGTCGCTGAAATGTACTCTAGGCGTGCTCTCATCACAAATGAGATTGCCGGCTTAGGAAGTGAAGAGATGACCGATAGATTCATCATCAAGAAGATTCTAAGAGCCTTGGATGGAAAATATGATACCGTGTGCACATTGATCCAAATGATGCCCAATTACATAGATCTCAAGCCAACGGAGGTGATTGGAAGAATTGTTGCTCATGAGATGTCACTTAAGGATAAAGAGGAACTTCACAACAAATCAAGTGGTGCCTACA
The DNA here is from genome assembly GCF_018294505.1 of Triticum aestivum. Lineage (NCBI taxonomy): Eukaryota > Viridiplantae > Streptophyta > Magnoliopsida > Poales > Poaceae > Triticum > Triticum aestivum. The sequence continues at coordinate 8,779,030 of NC_057809.1, read as the reverse complement.
AAGCCTCATGTGAAGCCCCTACATCATCAAGTGAGAAACAAAACTTCAATGAAGAATTGAGCTTAATAGTGAAGAACTTCAACAAGTTCTACAAGAGTAGAAGCAAAGATAGAAGCTTCAAGTCAAGGTCCTACAATGACAAAAGATCTTCTAGTCAAGAGCGAAACTGCTACAGTTGTGGAAGACCCGGACACTATTCCAATGAGTGTACGGCTCCCTACAAGAGAAGAGAAGATTCTCCAAAAAGAAGAAGCAAAGAATCACCACCAAGAGAGAGAAGGAGTAGAGATGATCGTTATGAACGAAGATACTCACGGAGAAGCAAGGATTTGGAAAGGAAGGAAAAATCATCAAGGAGCTACACAAAACGAAGACATCAAGCTCATGTTGGTGAATGGGTATCCGGCTCCGACTCCGACAGCCACTCCGAGAGAAGTTATCACTCCGACTCCGAAGATACTCAAGATGAAGGTGTTGCCGGTCTAGCACTTGTGTCAACCAACTCCTACGACATATTTGACTCACCAAATGAAGGAATTGGAAGATGCTTCATGGCCAAAGGTCCTAAGGTAACACACCCCGAGTATGTTGATTTCAATAGTGATGAAGATGACTTGTTAAGTGATGATTTGCTTGTTGACAACTCTAGTGATGAATACTATGATGAAACGTCAATTAATCATGCTAATCAAGATAAAATGAATGACAATGATAAGGAGAAGATTGAGGCTCTAACTAAAGAACTAAACACTCTTAAGTTAGCTCATGAAACTATCTTCGAAGATCATCGAGAACTTTTAAGAGCTCATGAGAAATTACGCTTTGAAAAGCTCAATCTTGAGCAAGAGCATGAGTTCTTAAAAGCAATCAATGATGATCTCCGCAAGAAAAGTTCTTCTTACATTTCCAAGCGTTTACTCTTATCCACTTACATGCCTCAAGTCAAGTCTAGTAACAAGAACAAGAAAGATTCTTCCTCTAGCAGTAACAATGATCATGCTAAATCCAATATTGTTGCTTCTAGTAGTTCTCTTGATTCCACTAATGATTCTCTTAGCCAAGTTACACTTGAGCAGGAAAATAGCTTATTGAAGGGAATTATAGAGAAAGGAGTGTACAAAAGCCTTGCCGGGAGTAAGCAATTCAAGGAAATTGTGCGCAAGCAAGGAATGCACCGGAAGAATCAAGGTGTTGGTTTTGAACGAAAGTTCAATGCCAATGGAGTTGAGTGGGAAGAAGATCAATACCCCAAGAAAAAGTTTGTTCCTCAACAAGAGAAGTATGATACTTCTTTCAAGGGGACACAAGCTCAAGATGATCTTCCACCACAAGACTACAAGCAAAAAGGCAAGGACAAGCTTCAAGAGGAAATTGATGCACTTGAAGAAGCTCCTAAGACCTTAGTCAAGTGGATTCCCAAGACTACTTCAAGTTCCACTTCATCAAGTATGACTACAACTCCAAGGATTCCCATCAAGATGGTGTGGATCCAAAAGAAGAAGAACTAGAGAGTTCTTGAGGGTGACTCCGCCAACATACTTCACTCTTATCATTTTGGCAAGAACAAGTGCAATCAACTTCCACATCTTGCACTAGTTCAAGGAGTCACAAACCCTCTTGTTGGTAAGACAAGGGACAAGGTAACCTAAAAGTTTTCATGGACATCATCTTGTGTGTGCATCACTCTATGTCTATGGATATCCTTGTTTGTTCCTTGTGGGACTAACCCATGTAGGTATTGAAAGTGCAATTCACTCAAATGGATAGCTCCAAGTGATCTACAACAACATTGAGCATCCACATCTTCAACATCTACATGAAGTCATCATCGACAAAACCCGAGGTTAGTTCATCCCTCTAAGGGGGAGAAATCACATCTAGGGGGAGCTTTACTCTAAGACTTGAGCTAAAGCAACTCTAAAGATGTGAACACAACAATGCTTTATGTAAAAGTGGTAACCCCACTTGAGCTTAAACGATGAGTATGACCTATGATCAAGTGTTCTCACTTGACTCCTAAGTCAATATACTCATATATAGATGACCTTGTCATCGCAAATTGCTTGATAGATGCTAAAATTGGTTGTGCATGCCTTGTCACATATTTCATTTGCCATCTTATTGTGTGAGCATGCTGGTTGCATATTTTACTCATTCGAGGACATCCACTTGTTGTTTTGATTGTTTGGTTTTATTTCCTTTTGCCAAGTGGATGGACAAGAATGCCTAAGAACCTCCTTAGCTATCTATGCTTTTCTCGTCTCAAACTCTATTCATGCTACATCACAAAATTTGATCAAGTCAGATTCGAACCACTTTGTGTGAGGAGCGCTCGGAGTCCCCGATTCGTCATAGACTTAAACTTCCAAAACCTATTTATGATTCTCGGTCTGACCGATACCCCACTTTCGGTCCTACCGAGATCATTAAGTTGATCTAGGTTTTCGATCTCGGTGCAACCGATTTGAACCATTCGGTCACACCGAGTTGCAACAACTGTATACAGTTTTGCATCTCGGTGCCACCGAGTTGTTCCACTCGGTCACACCGACAGGGTCGGGCTATATATAGTCATGGGCAAAAATTTGGAAATTTCTCCGAACCCCTTCGCCCGCGCGATAGCCTGCTCTGCCAACTTGGTCTCCGGATCATCTCCTCACCGCCAGCCGCCTCCAGTCGCTGGTCTCTGTCGCCATCAATGGAAAATCAACCCTGCCGTTGCCGCCGTAGCGAGTCTCCGCCGAACTAGGGTATGGACTCGATCTTTGTGCTGTTCCCCAATCCGATTCTTAGCACATTGTGATCATCATGATTCTTGCCATGTTTGTTAAACTTCTATCCAGTCAATGAACTCGTAGATTAGGTTTAATTCGAAAATTTTAGGGTTAGGTTTCCGCCGAAACCATCTCGGACCCACCGAGTTGAAAACCTCGGTTCCATCAATTTGGCTTATGCCATTGCACAAGTGAGACTCGGTCTGACCGAGAATTACTTATCGGTGTGACCGATTTTGGAACTCTGTGAAACCCTAGCAGTCTCGGTGCCACCGAACTGTGACTCGGTCTGACCGAGTTCACTAGTTTAGGTGCCAAAACTGCTTCGGTATCACCGAGTTTAGAAATCAGTAGATCCGAGATGCTTTCAGTGGGAAACAAAAACTAAGTTTTTGAATTATTATTTTGCAAAAATCTCTCCATTTTGTGATGCTTAACCACTCTATCTCATCTATAACCTATTCACAGGGTCAGCAGTCAGACCAAAGTGATAGCCAGAACTTGTCAGAGCAGCTTGGTTACTTGATTGCATCCTCCCTGTGGATTGAGCAAGGACTAGCCACCCTAACTCAGAACCAGGCAAGCTTAGAGAGGATCATGGAACAAAAGTTCTATGACTTGGATGTCAAAGTGACAGAGATTCAGACTGCAGTGGAGCAGCTCCAGGATGACTTGCAGGAGAGGAGAGGCAAGACTACAACTGATGCCTTTGCCAGAGTGCCACGAGGTCCGAGGTCGTCTGCAGTGCCAGTTGCTGACCCCAGAGCCACCACGTCTGCACCAGCTACAGCCTCAGTTCCACCAGCTCCAGCGTCCACTTCAGCCTCGACTCCGACCACGTCTACAGAAGGCTTCGTCCTTGGAGTGCTCCGGACTCCACCACCACCTGAAGATCAAGCCTGAGTGTCGACTTAGCACTCTGCATTTTCTAGGAACTTTTTGGTAACTTGTTGCCAAAGGGGGTGAAGATGTATAGATCATAGGCTTCGAGAGAGAGTGTTGCTTTTATTCTCTCTTGTTTTATTTGGTGGTTTTTCAAACTTTGTTTGCTTTTGTGTGAGATACTATGTCATTGCTCGTGAGACATTGATGATCATGTGTTTGATCATAAGCTACACTTAATGTTTGCTTAATATTATCATCTTATCTATCTTATGTGATCATTCACTATTCTTGGTGATGAGTGCATGTATTTCATTCTTATCATTTTAAGCGCTCCACCAAGATGTATGTGACATGGAAGAGTAACCCATGACTCTAACTCTTTGTGCATTTGCAGTCCAAAGCCAATTTTAAATATGCACAAATTTAGGGGGAGCTCTTACTTGTCACATACTTCTCAAAGCGACGATATATTTCATGCTTATTATCATTTGTCGAAGCTTTGATCTATATGTTGTCATCAATTACCAAAAAGGGGGAGATTGAAAGTGCAACTATCCCTAGGTGGTTTTGGTAATTCATAACAACATATAGCTCATTGAGCTAATGCTATTCCAAGATGACTGTTTCAGGAAAGCTCAATGATTGGCATGGCATGGATGTGAAAGTGGAACCCTCAAAATGCTAAGGACAAAGGATTGGCTCAAGCTCAAAAGCTCAAGACTCTTCATTTTATATTTTAGTGATCCAAGATCACATTGAGTCTTTAGGAAAAGCCAATACTATCAAGGAGGGATGAGGTGTTGCTTAATGAGCCTCTTGCTTCATGTGCTTAGTGATATGCTCCAAAACCCTCAACTACTTTCCCATATCCACATATGACCTAAACCCTAAGCCAAACTCGGTCCTACCGATTCTTTCTATCTGGCGCCACCGAGTTTCACTTGTCATAAGCCACTGCCAAACCCTAGCAATTTGGTTCTACCGATAGGGATCTCGGTCTCACCGAGATGGGATTGCAAACTCTATGTTTCCCTTTCGTAACTTTTCGGTCTCACCGAAAGAGCGAATCGGTCCCAACGAGATTGCAATGTTAACTCTCTGTTTCCTTTTTGTAACTTTTCGTTCTCACCGAAAGAGCAAATCGGTCCCACCGAGTTTACCTGACCAACTTTTTGGTTAGCTTATTACCAAACTCGGTCTCACCGAGTTTGTGTAATCGGTCTCACCGAGATTACGTTATGCTCAAACCCTAACCATATCGGTCCTACCGAGTTGCATGTCAGTCCCACCAAAAATCTCTAACGGTCACTAGGTTTACCTTTTCGGTCCGATCGAGTTTGTTGATTCGCTCCCACCGAGATTGGAAAACTGTGTGTAACGGTTGGATTTTGTGTGGAGGCTATATATACCCCTCCACCTCCTCTTCATTCGTGGTGAGAGCCATCAGAACACATACACAATTTCAACTCATATGTTCTGAGAGAGAACCACCTACTCATGTGTTGAGACCAAGATATTCCATTCCTACCATATGAATCTTGATCTCTAGCCTTCCCCAAGTTGCTTTCCACTCAAATCTTCTTTCCACAAAATCCAAATCCTATGAGAGAGAGTTGAGTGTTGGGGAGACTATCATTTCAAGCACAAGAGCAAGGAGTTCATCATCAACACACCATTTGTTACTTCTTGGAGAGTGGTGTCTCATAGATTGGCTAGGTGTCACTTGGGAGCCTCCGACAAGATTGTGGAGTTGAACCAAGGAGTTTGTAAGGGCAAGGAGATCGCCTACTTCGTGAAGATCTACCGCTAGTGAGGCAAGTCCTTCGTGGGCGATGGCCATGGTGGGATAGACAAGGTTGCTACTTCGTGGACCCTTCGTGGGTGGAGCCCTCCGTGGACTCGCGCGACCGTTACCCTTCGTGGGTTGAAGTCTGCATCAACGTGGATGTAGGATAGCACCACCTATCCGAACCACAGGAAAAACATCCGTGTCTCCAATTGCGTTTGAATTCTCCAAACCCTTCCCTTATCATTCTTGCAAGTTGCATGCTCTACTTTTCGCTGCCAATATACTCTTTGCATGCTTGCTTGAATTGTGTGATGATTGCTTGACTTGTCCTACAATAGCTAAAATCTACCAAGAACTAAAATTGGGAAAAGGTTAAGTTTTTATTTGGTCAAGTAGTCTAATCACCCCCCCTCTAGACATACTTTCGATCCTACACTTTTCCATAGACCATTTTATACGGAGACATACCCATTGGATTTTTATATGCAGTTCTATAGGCCCATAATGCATCATCTAGTTTCTTGGACCAATTATTTCTAGACCTATTAACAGTCTTTTGCAAAATTAATTTGAGTTCTCTATTACTCAATTCTACTTGACCACTAGACTGAGGGTGATAAGGAGATGCAATTCTATGATTAACATCATATTTAGCAAGCATTTTATGGAAAGCACCATGAATGAAATGTGAACCACCATCAGTCATTAAATATCTAGGGACTCCAAATATTGGAAAAATAACTTCTTTAAGCATTTTAATAGAAGTGTTATGATCAGCACTACTAGTTGGAATAGCTTCTACCCACTTAGTAACGTAATCAACAGCAACTAAAATATGTGTATAACCATTAGAGGAAGGAAAGGGTCCCATATAGTCAAAGCCCCAAACATCAAATGGTTCAATAACAAGTGAATAATTCATAGGCATTTCTTGACGTCTACTAATATTACCAATTCTTTGACATTCATCACAAGATAAAACAAACTTGCGGGCATCCTAGAAGATAGTATGCCAATAAAAACCAGATTGTAGTACCTTATGTGCAGTTCTATCTCCAGCATGGTGTCCTCCATAAGCTTCGGAGTGACACTTGCGTAGGATCTGTTCCTGTTCATGCTCAGGTACACAACGTCTAATAACACCATCCACTCCTTCTTTATAAAGATGTGGGTCATCCCAAAAGTAATGCCTCAAATCATAGAAGAACTTTTTCTTTTGCTGGTATGTGAAACTAGGTGGTATAAACTTAGCAACAATGTAATTAGCATAATCAGCATACCATGGAGCAGTATGAGAAGCATTTATGACATTTAATTGCTCATCAGGAAAGCTATCATCAATAGGTAGTGGGTCATCAAGCACATTTTCTAACCTAGACAAGTTGTCTGCAACGGGGTTCTCAGCTCCTTTTCTATCAACAATATGCAAATCAAATTCTTGTAGCAAGAGAACCCATCTAATAAGTCTAGGTTTAGCATCTCTCTTTTCCATAAGATATTTAATAGTAGTGTGATCAGTGTGAATAATTACTTTAGAATCAACAATATAAGGTCTGAACTTATCACAAGCAAATACAACTGCTAAGAATTCTTTTTCAGTAGTAGCATAATTTCTTTGAGCATTGTCTAGAGTTTTACTAGCATATTGAATAACATTTAGTTTCTTATCAACTCTTTGTCCTAGAACGGCACCTACAACATAATCACTAGCATCACACATAATTTCAAAGGGTAAGTTCCAATCAGGTGGCTGAACAATAGGTGCAGAGAACAATGCTTTCTTAAGTATTTCAAACGCTTCTACACAATCATCATCGAAGACAAATGGTATATCTTTTTGTAATAAATTAGTCAGAGGCCGAGAAATTTTTGATAAGTCCTTAATGAACCTCCTATAAAAACCGGCATGACCAAGGAAACTTCTTATACCTTTGATGTCCTTGGGACATGGCATCTTTTTGTTGGAAATATGCCCTAGAGGCAATAATAAAAGCATTATTATTATATTTCCTTGTTCATGATAATTGTCTTTATTCATGCTATAATTGTGTTATCCGGAAATCGTAATACATGTGTGAATAACAGACATCAACATGTCCCTAGTGAGCCTCTAGTTGACTAGCTCGTTGATCAACAGATAGTCATGGTTTCCTGACTATGGACACTGGATGTCATTGATAACGAGATCACATCATTAGGAGAATGATGTGATGGACAAGACCCAATCCTAAACATAGCACAAGATCGTATAGTTCGTTTGCTAGAGTTTTCCAATGTCAAGTATCTTTTCCTTAGACCATGAGATCGTGTAACTCCCGGATACCGTAGGAGTGCTTTGGGTATGCCAAACGTCACAACGTAACTGGGTGACTATAAAGGTAGACTACGGGTATCTCCGAAAGTGTCTGTTGGGTGACATGGATCAAGACTGGGATTTGTCACTCCGTATGACGGAGAGGTATCACTGGGCCCACTCGGTAATGCATCATCATAATGAGCTCAGAGTGACCAAGTGTCTGGTCACGGGATCATGCATTACGGTACGAGTAAAGTGACTTGCCGGTAACGAGATTGAACGAGGTATTGGGATACCGACGATCGAATCTCGGGCAAGTAACATATCGATAGACAAAGGGAATAGCGTACGGGGTTGATTGAATCCTCGACATCGTGGTTCATCCGATGAGATCATCGTGGAGCATGTGGGAGCCAACATGGGTATCCAGATCCCGCTGTTGGTTATTGACCGGAGAGTCGTCTCGGTCATGTCTGCTTGTCTCCCGAACCCGTAGGGTCTACACACTTAAGGTTCGGTTACGCTAGGGTTGTAGGGATATGTATATGCAGTAACCCGAATGTTGTTCGGAGTCCCGGATGAGATCCCGGACGTCACGAGGAGTTCCGGAATGGTCCGGAGGTAAAGATTTATATATGGGAAGTCCTGTTTCGGGCATCGGGACAAGTTTCGGGGTTATCGGTATTGTACCGGGACCACCGGAAGGGTCCCGGGGGTCCACCGGGTGGGTCCACCTGTCCCGGGGGGCCACATGGGCTGTAGGGGGTGCGCCTTGGCCTAATGGGCCAAGGGCACCAGCCCCACATAGGCCCATGCGCCTAGGGTTTAAGGGGGAAGAGTCCTAGGAGGGGAAGGCACCTCCTAGGTGCCTTGGGGGGGAGGGAAACCCCCCTTGGCCGCCGCACCCCCTAGGAGATTGGATCTCCTAGGGCCGGCCACCCCCCTTGGCACCCCTATATATAGTGGGGGAGAGGAGGGACTTCATACCTGAACGCCTTGGCCTTTGGTTGCCTCCTTCTCCCTCCCCAACACCTCCTCCACCTCCATAGTGCTTAGCGAAGCTCTGCCGGAGTACTGCAGCTCCATCAACACCACGCCGTCGTGCTGCTGCTGGTGCCATCTCCCTCAACCTCTCCTCCCTCCCTTGCTGGATCAAGAAGGAGGAGACGTGGCTGTTCCGTACGTGTGTTGAACGCGGAGGTGCCGTCCGTTCGGCGCTGGTCATCGGTGATTTGGATCACGTCGAGTACGACTACATCATCACCGTTCTTTTGAACGCTTCCGCTCGCGATCTACAAAGGTATGTAGATGCATCTAATCACTCGTTGCTAGATGAACTCCTAGATGATCTTGGTGAAACGAGTAGGAAAATTTTTGTTTTCTGCAACGTTCCCCAACAGTGGCATCATGAGCTAGGTCTATGCGTAGTTCTTCTTGCGCGAGTAGAACACAATTTGTTGTGGGCGTAGATTTGTCAACTTTCTTGCCGTTACTAGTCCTTTCTTGCTTCAGCGGTATTGTGGGATGAAGCGGCCCGGACCAACCTTACACGTACGCTTACGTGAGACCGGTTCCACCGACTAACATGCACTAGTTGCATAAGGTGGCTGGCGGGTGTCTGTCTCTCCTACTTTAGTTGGAGCGGAATCGATGAACAGGGTCCTTATGAAGGGTAAATAGAAGTTGACAAATCACGTTGTGGCTTTAACGTAGGTAAGAAAACGTTCTTGCTAGAACCCTAATTCAGCCACGTAAAACTTGCAACAACAATTAGAGGACGTCTAACTTGTTTTTGCAGCAAGTGGTTTGTGATATGATATGGCCAAAGTTGTGATGAATGATGAATGATCTATATGTGATGTATGAGATGTTCATGCTATTGTAATAGGATTCACGACTTGCATGTCGATGAGTATGACAACCGGCAGGAGCCATAGGAGTTGTCTTTATTCTTTTATATGACCTGCGTGTCATCAAGAAACGCCATGTAAATTACTTTACTTTATTGCTAAACGCGTTAGCCATAGTAGTAGAAGTAATAGTTGGCGAGCAACTTCATGGAGACACGATGATGATGGAGATCATGGTGTCAAGCCGGTGACAAGATGATCATGGAGCCCCAAGATGGAGATCAAAGGAGCTATGTGATATTGGCCATATCATGTCACGTTTATTATTTGATTGCATGTGATGTTTATCATGTTTTGCATCTTGTTTACTTAGAACGACGGTAGTAAATAAGATGATCCCTCACAATAAATTCAAGAAGTGTTCCCCCTAACTGTGCACCGTTGCGACAGTTCGCTGTTTCAAAACACCACGTGATGATCGGGTGTTTTATTCAGACGTTCACATACAACGGGTGTAAGACAGATTTACACATGCAAACACTTAGGTTGACTTGACGAGCCTAGCATGTACAGACATGGCCTCGGAACACAGAAGACCGAAAGGTCGAGCATGAGTCGTATAGAAGATACGATCAACATGAAGATGTTCACCGATGTTGACTAGTCCGTCTCACGTGATGATCGGACACGGTCTAGTTTAACTCGGATCATGTAATACTTAGATGACTAGAGGGATGTCTAATCTAAGTGGGAGTTCACTAATAATTTGATTAGTTGAACTTAATTATCATGAACTTAGTCTAAAATCTTTGCAATATGTCTTGTAGATCAAATGGCCAACGTAGTCCTCAACTTCAACGCGTTCCTAGAGAAAACTAAGCTGAAAGACGATGGCAGCAACTATACGGACTGGGTCCGGAACCTGAGGATCATCCTCATAGCTGCCAAGAAAGATTATGTCCTACAAGCACCGCTTGGTGACGCACCCGTTCTCCCTGCAGAACAAGACGTTATGAACGCTTGGCAGGCACGTTTCGATGACTACTCCCTCGTTCAGTGCGGCATGCTTTACAGCCTAGAGCCGGGGCTCCAAAAGCGTTTTGAGAGACATGGAGCATATGAGATGTTCGAAGAGCTGAAAATGGTTTTCCAAGCTCATGCCCGGGTCGAGAGATATGAAGTCTCCGACAAATTCTTCAGCTGTAAGATGGAGGAAAACAGTTCTGTCAGTGAGCACATACTCACTATGTCTGGGTTGCATAACCGCTTGACTCAGCTGGGAGTTAATCTCCCGGATGATGCGGTCATTGACAGAATCCTCCAGTCGCTTCCACCAAGCTACAAGAGCTTTGTGATGAACTTCAATATGCAGGGGATGGAAAAGACCATTCCTGAAGTATTTGCTATGCTGAAATCAGCGGAGGTAGAAGTCAGGAAGGAACATCAAGTGTTGATGGTCAATAAAACCACTAAGTTCAAGAAAGGCAAGGGTAAAAAGAACTTCAAGAAGGACGGCAAGGAGGTTGCCGCGCCCGGCAAGCAAGCTGCCGGGAAGAAGCCAAAGAATGGACCCAAGCCCGAGACTGAGTGCTTTTATTGCAAGGGAAGCGGTCACTGGAAGCGGAACTGCCCTAAGTACTTAGCGGATAAGAAGGCCGGCAAAACAAAAGGTATATGTGATATACATGTAATTGATGTGTACCTTACTAGTGCCCGTAGTGGCTCCTGGGTATTTGATACCGGTGCAGTTGCTCACATTTGTAACTCAAAGCAGGGGCTGCGGAATAAGCGGAAACTGGCAAAGGACGAGGTGACGATGCGCGTCGGGAATGGTTCCAAGGTCAATGTGATCGCCGTCGGCACGCTACCTCTGCATCTCCCTTCGGGATTAGTTTTAAACCTTAATAATTGTTATTTAGTGCCAGCTTTGAGCATGAACATTGTATCGGGATCTCGTTTAATTCGAGATGGCTACTCTTTTAAATCTGAGAATAATGGTTGTTCCATTTTTATGAGAGATATGTTTTATGGTCATGCTCCTATGGTGAATGGTTTATTCTTTATGAATCTCGAACGTGATGCTACACATGTTCATAATGTGAGTACCAAAAGAAGTAAGGTTGATAATGATAGTCCCACATACTTGTGGCACTGCCGCCTTGGTCACATAGGTGTCAAACGCATGAAGAAGCTCCATGCTGATGGACTTTTAGAGTCTCTTGATTATGAATCATTTGACACGTGCGAACCATGCCTTATGGGTAAAATGACCAAGACTCCGTTCTCAGGAACAATGGAGCGAGCAACCGACTTATTGGAAATCATACATACCGATGTGTGCGGTCCAATGAGTGTTGAGGCTCGCGGTGGCTATCGTTATGTTCTCACCCTCACTGATGATTTAAGTAGGTATGGGTATATCTACTTAATGAAACACAAGTCTGAAACCTTTGAAAAGTTCAAGGAATTTCAGAGTGAGGTTGAAAATCAACGTGACAGGAAAATCAAGTTTCTGCGATCAGATCGTGGAGGAGAATACTTGAGTCACGAGTTTGGGGCACACTTAAGAAAATGTGGAATAGTTTCACAACTCACGCCGCCTGGAACACCTCAGCGTAATGGTGTGTCCGAACGTCGTAATCGCACTCTGTTAGATATGGTGCGATCTATGATGTCTCTTACCGATTTACCGCTTTCTTTTTGGGGCTATGCTTTAGAGACTGCCGCATTCACTTTAAATAGGGCTCCGTCGAAATCCGTTGAGACGACACCGTATGAATTATGGTTTGGGAAGAAACCTAAGCTGTCGTTTCTAAAAGTTTGGGGATGCGATGCTTATGTCAAGAAACTTCAACCTGAAAAGCTCGAACCCAAATCGGAAAAATGCGTCTTCATAGGATACCCAAAAGAAACTATTGGGTACACCTTCTACCTCAGATCCGAAGGCAAGATCTTTGTTGCCAAGAATGGGTCCTTTCTGGAGAAAGAGTTTCTCTCGAAAGAAGTAAGTGGGAGGAAAGTAGAGCTTGATGAAGTATTGCCTCTTGAACCGGAAAATGGCGCAACTCAAGAAAATGTTCCTGAGGTGCCAGCACCGACTAGAGAGGAAGTTAATGATAATGATCAAGATACTTCTGATCAAGCTCCTACTGAAATTCGAAGGTCCACAAGGACACGTTCCGCACCAGAGTGGTACGGCAACCCTGTCTTGGAAATCATGTTGTTAGACAACGGTGAACCTTCGAACTATGAAGAAGCGATGGCGGGACCGGATTCCGACAAATGGCTAGAAGCCATGAAATCCGAGATAGGATCCATGTATGAAAACAAAGTATGGACTTTGACTGACTTGCCCGTTGAGCGGCGAGCCATAGAAAATAAATGGATCTTTAAGAAGAAGACAGACGCGGATGGTAATGTGACCATCTATAAAGCTCGGCTTGTCGCTAAGGGTTATCGACAAGTTCAAGGGGTTGACTACGATGAGACTTTCTCACCGGTAGCGAAGCTGAAGTCCGTCCGAATCATGTTAGCAATTGCCGCATTCTATGATTACGAAATATGGCAAATGGACGTCAAAACGGCATTCCTTAATGGTTTCCTTAAGGAAGAATTGTATATGATGCAGCCGGAAGGTTTTGTCGATCCTAAGAATGCTGACAAAGTGTGCAAGCTCCAACGCTCGATTTATGGGCTGGTGCAAGCATCTCGGAGTTGGAACATTCGCTTTGATGAGATGATCAAAGCGTTTGGGTTTACACAGACTTATGGAGAAGCCTGCGTTTACAAGAAAGTGAGTGGGAGCTCTGTAGCATTTCTCATATTATATGTAGATGACATACTTTTGATGGGAAATGATATAGAACTCTTGGACAGCATCAAGGCCTACTTGAATAAAAGTTTTTCAATGAAGGACCTTGGAGAAGCTGCTTATATATTAGGCATCAAAATCTATAGAGATAGATCGAGACGCCTCATAGGTCTTTCACAAAGCACATACCTTGATAAGATATTGAAGAAGTTCAATATGGATCAATCCAAGAAAGGGTTCTTGCCTGTGTTACAAGGTGTGAAATTGAGCTCAGCTCAATGTCCGACCACGGCAGAAGATATAGAAGAGATGAGCGTCATCCCCTATGCCTCAGCCATAGGTTCTATTATGTATGCCATGCTGTGTACCAGACCTGATGTTAACCTTGCCGTCAGTTTGGTAGGAAGGTACCAAAGTAATCCCGGCAAGGAACACTGGACAGCGGTCAAGAATATCCTGAAGTACCTGAAAAGGACTAAGGAAATGTTTCTCGTTTATGGAGGTGACGAAGAGCTCGTCGTAAAGGGTTACGTCGACGCTAGCTTCGACACAGATCTGGATGACTCTAAGTCACAAACCGGATACGTGTATATTTTGAATGGTGGGGCAGTAAGCTGGTGCAGTTGCAAGCAAAGCGTCGTGGCGGGATCTACATGTGAAGCGGAGTACATGGCAGCCTCGGAGGCAGCACATGAAGCAATATGGGTGAAGGAGTTCATCACCGACCTAGGAGTCATACCCAATGCGTCGGGGCCGATCAAGCTCTTCTGTGACAACACTGGAGCTATTGCACTTGCCAAGGAGCCCAGGTTTCACAAGAAGACAAGGCACATCAAGCGTCGCTTCAACTCCATTCGTGAAAATGTTCAAGATGGAGACATAGAGATTTGTAAAGTACATACGGACCTGAATGTAGCAGATCCGTTGACTAAACCTCTCCCTAGAGCAAAACATGATCAACACCAGAATTCCATGGGTGTTCGATTCATCACAATGTAACTAGATTATTGACTCTAGTGCAAGTGGGAGACTGTTGGAAATATGCCCTAGAGGCAATAATAAAAGCATTATTATTATATTTCCTTGTTCATGATAATTGTCTTTATTCATGCTATAATTGTGTTATCCGGAAATCGTAATACATGTGTGAATAACAGACATCAACATGTCCCTAGTGAGCCTCTAGTTGACTAGCTCGTTGATCAACAGATAGTCATGGTTTCCTGACTATGGACACTGGATGTCATTGATAACGAGATCACATCATTAGGAGAATGATGTGATGGACAAGACCCAATCCTAAACATAGCACAAGATCGTATAGTTCGTTTGCTAGAGTTTTCCAATGTCAAGTATCTTTTCCTTAGACCATGAGATCGTGTAACTCCCGGATACCGTAGGAGTGCTTTGGGTATGCCAAACGTCACAACGTAACTGGGTGACTATAAAGGTAGACTACGGGTATCTCCGAAAGTGTCTGTTGGGTGACATGGATCAAGACTGGGATTTGTCACTCCGTATGACGGAGAGGTATCACTGGGCCCACTCGGTAATGCATCATCATAATGAGCTCAGAGTGACCAAGTGTCTGGTCACGGGATCATGCATTACGGTACGAGTAAAGTGACTTGCCGGTAACGAGATTGAACGAGGTATTGGGATACCGACGATCGAATCTCGGGCAAGTAACATATCGATAGACAAAGGGAATAGCGTACGGGGTTGATAGAATCCTCGACATCGTGGTTCATCCGATGAGATCATCGTGGAGCATGTGGGAGCCAACATGGGTATCCAGATCCCGCTGTTGGTTATTGACCGGAGAGTCGTCTCGGTCATGTCTGCTTGTCTCCCGAACCCGTAGGGTCTACACACTTAAGGTTCGGTTACGCTAGGGTTGTAGGGATATGTATATGCAGTAACCCGAATGTTGTTCGGAGTCCCGGATGAGATCCCGGACGTCACGAGGAGTTCCGGAATGGTCCGGAGGTAAAGATTTATATATGGGAAGTCCTGTTTCGGGCATCGGGACAAGTTTCGGGGTTATCGGTATTGTACCGGGACCACCGGAAGGGTCCCGGGGGTCCACCGGGTGGGTCCACCTGTCCCGGGGGGGCCACATGGGCTGTAGGGGGTGCGCCTTGGCCTAATGGGCCAAGGGCACCAGCCCCACATAGGCCCATGCGCCTAGGGTTTAAGGGGGAAGAGTCCTAGGAGGGGAAGGCACCTCCTAGGTGCCTTGGGGGGGAGGGAAACCCCCCTTGGCCGCCGCACCCCCTAGGAGATTGGATCTCCTAGGGCCGGCCACCCCCCTTGGCACCCCTATATATAGTGGGGGAGAGGAGGGACTTCATACTTGAACGCCTTGGCCTTTGGTTGCCTCCTTCTCCCTCCCCAACACCTCCTCCACCTCCATAGTGCTTAGCGAAGCTCTGCCGGAGTACTGCAGCTCCATCAACACCACGCCGTCGTGCTGCTGCTGGTGCCATCTCCCTCAACCTCTCCTCCCTCCCTTGCTGGATCAAGAAGGAGGAGACGTGGCTGTTCCGTACGTGTGTTGAACGCGGAGGTGCCGTCCGTTCGGCGCTGGTCATCGGTGATTTGGATCACGTCGAGTACGACTACATCATCACCGTTCTTTTGAACGCTTCCGTGCGCGATCTACAAAGGTATGTAGATGCATCTAATCACTCATTGCTAGATGAACTCCTAGATGATCTTGGTGAAACGAGTAGGAAAATTTTTGTTTTCTGCAACGTTCCCCAACACTTTTCAATAGCATCAACCTTGGCTTTATCAACTTCGATACCTCTTTCAGAAACTTTATGCCCCAAGACAATACCTTCATTAACCATAAAGTGGCACTTTTCCCAATTCAAGACAAGATTAGTTTCTTCACATCTCTGCAAAACTCGATCAAGGTTGCTCAAGCAATCATCAAAAGAAGATTTATAGACGGAAAATTCGTCCATGAAAACCTCACAAATCTTTTCACAAAAGTCAGAGAATATAGCCATCATGCATCTTTGAAAGGTAGTGGGTGCATTACATAAACCAAAAGGCATATGTCTATAAGCAAAAGTACCAAAAGGGCATGTAAAAGTAGTCTTTGATTGATCTTTGGCTGACACGGGTATTTGAGAGAAACCAGAATAACCATCTAGAAAGCAAAAATGTGTATGTTTGGACAATCTTTCTAGCATTTGATCGATAAAAGGTAAGGGGTAATGATTCTTTTTAGTAGCCTTATTTAATTGCAGAAATCAATTACCATCCTATAACCTGTAATAATTCTTTGAGGAATCAATTCATATTTATCATTAGGAACAACAGTAATACCTCCCTTCTTAGGGACACAATGGACATGACTTACCCACTGACTATCAGCAACGAGATATATTATACCTGCCTCAAGGAGCTTTAGTATTTCCTTTCTTACCACTTCTTTCATTTTAGGATTCAGCCGGCGTTGATGATCACGAACTTGTTAAGCATCTTCTCCCAAATTAATTTTATGTTGACATAAAGTGGGACTAATGCCCTTAAGATCATCAAGAGTGTACCTAATAGCAGCACGGTGCTTCTTCAAAGTTTTCAATAATCTCTCTTCTTCATGTTCTGAAAGGTTAGCACTAATAATAACAGGATATATCTTTTTCTCATCAAGATAAGCATATTTAAGAGTATCAGGTAACAGTTTAAGCTCAAACACGGGATCACCCTCTGGTGGAGGAGGAACCCCTAGGATTTCAACAGGTAAATTATTTTTCAGAATAGGTTCCTGTTTAAAGAACACCTCATCTAATTCCCTTCTTTCATTCATAAACATATCATTTTCATGGTCTAGCAAATAATGTTCTAACTGATCACTAGGAGGTATGACAATAGAAGAAAGACTAATAATTTCATCCTTACTAGGTAATTCTTCTTCACGGTGTTGTCTACTAAATTTAGAGAAATTAAATTCATGAGTCATATCATCTAAACCGACAGTAACAACATCTCTTTGGCAATCTATGGTAGCATTAACAGTATTTAAGAAGGGTCTACCAAATATAATGGGACAAAAGCTATCTTGTGGGGAACCAAGAACAAGAAAATCAGCAGGATATTTAGTTTTCCCACACAAGACTTCAACATCTCTAACAATTCCCATTGGTGAAATAGTATCTCTATTGGCAAGTTTAATTGTGACATCAATATCTTCCATCTCAGCAGGTGCAATATCATGCATAACTTCTTTGTATAAGGAATAAGGTATTGCACTAGCACTAGCACCCATATCACATAAGCCATGATAACAATGATCTCCTATTTTAACAGAAATAACAGGCATGCCTACCACAGGTCTAGGTTTATCTTTATCACAGGGTTTAGCAATTCTAACAGTTTCATCATAGAAATAAATAACATGCCCATCTATATTATCAGACAAGAGATCTTTAACAATAGCAATATTAGGTTCAACTTTAACTTGCTCAGGAGGTGTATATGTTTTAATATTGCTTTTACGAACCACAGTTGAAGCTTTAGCATGATCCTTTATCCTAACAGGGAAAGGTGGTTTCTCAACATAAGAAGTAGGAACAATAGGATCATTATAAGTGATAGTCTTTTCTTCAACTTTAATAGGTGCAGCTACTTTTACTTCTATGGGAGGATGATATTTAAACCACTTCTCCTTGGGAGATCAACATAAGTAGCAAAATATTCACAGAAAGAAGCTACTATATCAGAGTCAAGTCCATATTTAGTGCTAAATTTACGAAAAATATCGCTATCCATAAAAGATTTAACCCAATTAAAACTAGGTGTCATACCTGACTCCTTACCATTGTTGAGGTCCCAATCTTCAGAGTTGCATTTAATTCTTTCCTATAAATCCCATTTGAATTCAATAGTCTTCATCATAAAAGAGTCAGCACAAGAAGTATCAAGCATGGTGCAATTGTTACCAGAAAGCCGAGCATAATTTTTTTGAATAATCATTTCTCTTGAGAGCTCATGATTGGGGCATGAATATAACATTTATTTAAGCCTCCCCCAAGCTTGAGCGATGCTTTCTCCTTCACAAGGACAAAAATTATATATGTAATTGTGATCATGATGAACAAGATGAATAGGGTAAAACTTCTGATGAAATTCCAATTTCAATCATTTGTAATTCCAAGACCTCATATCATCACATAGCCTATTACCATGTCGATGCATCTCCCCTCAAAGATAAAGGGAAAACCTTCTTCTTAACAACATCTCCGGATACACCTGCAAGCATAAATAATCCAAAAACTTCATCCACATATATCAGATGTTCATCAGGATGTTTTGTTCCATCTCCTAAAAAAGGATTAGCTAGCAGTTTTTCTATCATACCCGCAGGAACTTCAAAGCAAGCATTTCATTTTCATTTTCATTTCAGTAGGTTCAGTAGGTTGAGGAGCAACTCTTTGCTCTACTGGTCGGGGTGAAGATACCCCGAACAAGCCCCTTAGAGGATTACTTTCCATGGTAACAACTGACAGTAAATTTCAGCACAATATATAAATTTTCTTTACCAAATTCCACCTACCAAAGGCGCTTCACTCCCCGGCAACGGTGCCAGAAAAGAGTCTTGATGATCCACAAGTATAGGGGATCTATCGTAGTCCTTTCGATAAGTAAGAGTGTCGAACCCAACGAGGAACAGAAGGAAATGATAAGCGGTTTCCAGCAAGGTATTCTCTGCAAGTACTGAAATAAGTGGTAACAGATAGTTTTGTGATAAGATAATTTGTAACGAGCAACAAGTCATGAAAGTAAATAAAGTGCAGCAAGGTGGCCCAATCCTTTTGTAGAAAAGGACAAGCCTGGACAAACTCTTATATGATGTAAAGCGCTCCCGAGGATACATGGGAATATCGTCAAGCTAGTTTTCATCACGCTCATATGATTCGCGTTCGGTACTTTGATAATTTGGTATGTGAGTGGACCGGTGCTTGGGTACTGTTCTTACTTGGACAAGCATCCCAGTTATGATTAACCTCTATCGCAAGCATCCGCAACTACAACAAAAGTATTAAGGTAAACCTAACCATAGCATGAAACATATGGATCCAAATCAGCCCTTACGAAGCAACGCATAAACTAGGGTTTAAGCTTCTGTCACTCTAGCAACCCGTCATCTACTTATTACTTGCCAATGCCTTCCTCTAGGCCCAAATAATGGTGAAGTGTCATGTAGTCGACGTTCACATAACACCACTAGAGGAGAGACAACATACATCTCATCAAAATATCGAACGAATACCAAATTCACATGAATACTAATAGGAAGACTTCTCCCATGTCCTCGGGAACAAAAGTAACTAATCACAAAGCATAAACATGTTCATGATCAGAGGGGTATTAATATGCATATAGGATCTGAACATATGATCTTCCACCAATTAAACCAACTAGCATCAACTACAAGGAGTAATTAACACTACTAGCAACCTACTAGCACCAATCCCGGACTTAGAGACAAGAATTGCATACAAGAGATGAACTAGGGTTTTGAGATGAGATGGTGCTGATGAAGATGTTGATGGATATTGCCCTCTCCCGATGAGAGGAGCATTGGTGATGATGATGGCGATGATTTCCCCCTCCGGGAGGGAGGTTTCCCCGGCAGAACAGCTGTAGCAACCCGACCTCAGACTGTCAAGTCTCTGTGCTGAAGTGTCATCCCTGGGTCGGTATGTTGACACACACAGTACTCGAGGATTTATAACAGAGGTAAATCACATGTATAAAATAACGTAAATACTATTACCTCAATCCAAATAGTGGAAGTAACAACAAGGTTGTGGATTCCCATCAACACCAATGGCAAAGTTGAGTGTAGAAATCGTACCCCTAACGTATCACTTACTCGTTGTAAGAATCCTGCAACATGAGACGTTGCTGAAGGAAATATGCCCTAGAGGCAATAATAAAGTTATTATTTATTTCCTTATATCATGATAAATGTTTATTATTCATGCTAAATTGTATTAACCGGAAACATAATACATGTGTGAATACATAGACAAACAGAGTGTCACTAGTATGCCTCTACTTGACTAGCTCGTTAATCGAAGATGGTTATGTTTCCTAACCATGAAAAAAAGAGTTGTTATTTGATTAACAGGATAACATCATTAGAAGAATGATGTGATTGACATGACCCATTCCATTAGCTTAGCACCCGATCGTTTAGTATGTTGCTATTGCTTTCTTCATGACTTATACATGTTCCTATGACTATGAGATTATGCAACTCCCGTTTGCCGGAGGAACACTTTGTGTGCTACCAAACGTCACAACGTAACTGGGTGATTATAAAGGAGCTCTACAGGTGTCTCCAAAGGTACATGTTGGGTTGGCATATTTCGAGATTAGGATTTGTCACTCCGATTGTCGGAGAGGTATCTCTGGGCCCTCTCGGTAATGCACATCACATAATCCTTGCAAGCATTACAACTAATGAGTTAGTTGCAAGAAGATGTATTACGAAACGAGTAAAGAGACTTGCCGGTAACGAGATTGAACTAGGTATTGAGATACCGACGATCGAATCTCGGGCAAGTAACATACCGATGACAAAGGGAACAACGTATGTTGTTATGCGGTCTAACCGATAAAGATCTTCATAGAATATGTGGGAGCCAATATGAGCATCCAGGTTCCGCTATTGGTTATTGACCGGAGACGTGTCTCGGTCATGTCTACATTGTTCTCGAACCCGTAGGGTCCGCACGCTTAAGGTTTTGATGACAGTTATATTATGAGTTTATGCATTTTGATGTACCGAAGTTTGTTCGGAGTCCCGGATGTGATCACGGACATGACGAGGAGTCTCAAAATGGTCGAGAAATAAAGATTGATATATTGGAAGCCTATGTTTGGATATCGAAAGTGTTCCGGGTGAAATCGGCATTTTACCGGAGTACTGGGAGGTTACCGGAACCCCCCGGGAGGTATATGGGCCTTAGTGGGCTTTAGTGGAAGATAGGAGAGGTGGCCAGGGCTGGGCCGCGCGCCCCTCCCCCTAGTCCGAATAGGACAAGGAGAGGGGGGCGGCACCCCCCCTTCCTTCTCTCTCTCTCCTCTTTCCCCCTCCTGAATCCTATTCCAACTAGGAAAAGGGGGGAATCCTACTCCCGGTGGGAGTAGGACTCCTCCTGGCACGCCCTCCTCCTGGCCGGCCGCACCTCCCCCTGCTCCTTTATATACTGGGGCAGGGGGCACCCCTAGGCACACAAGTTGATCCACGAGATCATATTCTTAGCCGTGTGCGGTGCCCCCTTCAACCATAATCCTCGATAATATTGTAGCGGTGCTTAGGAGAAGCCCTGCCACAGTAGTACATCAAGATCGTCACCACGCCGTCGTGCTGACGGAACTCTTCCCCGACACTTTGCTGAATCGGAGTCCGGGGATCGTCATCGAGCTGAACGTGTGCTAGAACTCGGAGGTGCCGTAGTTTCGGTGCTTGATCGGTCGGGCCGTGAAGACGTACGACTACATCAACCGCGTTGTCATAATGCTTCCGCTGTCAGTCTACAAGGGTACGTAGATCACACTCTTCCCTCGTTGCTATGCATCACCATGATCTTGCGTGTGCGTAGGAATTTTTTTGAAATTACTACGTTCCCTAACAGTGGCATCCGAGCCTAGGTTTTATGTGTTGATGTTATATGCACGAGTAGAACACAAGTGAGTTGTGGGCGATATAAGTCATACTTCTTACCAGCATGTCATACTTTGGTTCGGCGGTATTGTTGGACGAAGCGGCCCGGACCGACATTACGCGTACGCTTACGCGAGACCGGTTCTCCCGACGTGCTTTGCACAAAGGTGTCTAGCGGGTGATAGTTTCTCCAACTTTAGTTGAACCGAGTGTGGCTACGTCCGGTCCTTGCGATGATTAAAACAGCACCAACTTGACAAACTATCGTTGTGGTTTTGATGCGTAGGTAAGATTGGTTCTTGCTTAAGCCCGTAGCAGCCACGTAAAACTTGCAACAACAAAGTAGAGGACGTCTAACTTGTTTTTGCAGGGCATGTTGTGATGTGATATGGTCAAGACATGATGCTAAATTTTATTGTATGAGATGATCATGTTTTGTAACCAAGTTATCGGCAACTGGCAGGAGCCATATGGTTGTCGCTTTATTGTATGCAATGCAATTGCGCTGTAATGCTTTACTTTATCACTAAGCGGTAGCGATAGTCGTGGAAGCATAAGATTGGCAAGACGACAACGATGCTACGATGGTGATCAAGGTGTCGCGCCGGTGACGATGGTGATCACGACGGTGCTTCGAAGATGGAGATCATAAGCACAAGATGATGATGGCCATATCATATCACTTATATTGATTGCATGTGATGTTTATCTTTTATGCATCTTATCTTGCTTTGATTGACGGTAGAATTTTAAGATGATCTCTCACTAATTATCAAGAAGTGTTCTCCCTGAGTATGCACCGTTGCGAAAGTTCTTCGTGCTGAGACACCACGTGATGATCGGGTGTGATAGGCTCTACGTTCAAATACAACGGGTGCAAAACAGTTACACAAGCATATACAAATATGGCCTCGGAACACGGAGACCGAAAGGTCGAGCGTGAATCATATAGTAGATATGATCAACATAGTGATGTTCACCAATGAAACTACTCCATCTCACGTGATGATCAGACATGGTTTAGTTGATTTGGATCACGTGATCACTTAGAGGATTAGAGGGATGTCTATCTAAGTGGGAGTTCTTAAGTAATATGATTAAATTGAACTTAAATTTATCATGAACTTAGTCCTGGTAGTATTTTTCATATTATGTTGTAGATCAATAGCTCGCGTTGTTGCTTCCCTGTGTTTATTTTGATATGTTCCTAGAGAAAATTGTGTTGAAAGATGTTAGTAGCAATGATGCGGATTGGATCTGTGATCTGAGGTTTATCCTCATTGCTGCACAGAAGAATTATGTCCTTGATGCACCGCTAGGTGACAGACCTATTGCAGGAGCAGATGCAGATGTTATGAACATTTGGCTAGCTCAATATGATGACTACTTGATAGTTTAGTGCACCATGCTTAATGGCTTAGAATCGGGACTTCAAAGACGTTTTGAATGTCATGGACCATATGAGATGTTCCAGGAGTTGAAGTTAATATTTCAAGCAAATACCCGAGTTGAGAGATATGAAGTCTCCAACAAGTTCTATAGCCAAAAGATGGAGGAGAATCGCTCAACTAGTGAGCATGTGCTCAGATTGTCTGGGTACTACAATCGCTTGAATCAAGTGGGAGTTAATCTTCCAGATAAGATAGTGATTGACAGAATTCTCTAGTCACCATCACCAAGTTAGTAGAACTTCGTGATGAACTATAGTATGCAAGGGATGACGAAAACGACTCCCGAGCTTTTCATGATGATGAAATCGATGAAGGTAGAAATCAAGAAAGAGCATCAAGTGTTGATGGTAGACAAGACCACTAGTTTCAATGAAAGGGCAAAGGAAAGAAGGGGAACTTCAAGAAGAACGGCAAGAAAATTGCTGCTGAAGTGAAGAAGCCCAAGTCTGGTCCTAAGCCTGAGACTAAGTGCTTCTACTGCAAAGGGACTGGTCACTAGAAGCGGAACTGCCCCAAGTATTTGGCGGATAAGAAGGATGGCAAAGTGAGCAAAGGTATATTTGATATACAGATTATTAATGTGTATTTTACTAGTGTTCGTAGCAACCGCTCGGTATTTGATACTAGTTCAGTTGCTAAGAGTAGTAACTCGAAACGGGAGTTGCAGAATGAACAGAAACTAGTTAAGGGTGAAGTGACGATGTGTGTTGGAAGTAGTTCCAAGATCGATATGATCATCATCGCACACTCCCTATACTTTTGGGTTTAGTGTTGAACCTAAATAAGTGTTATTTGGTGTTTGCGTTGAGCATGAGTATGATTTGATCATGTTCATTGCAATACGGTTATTCATTTAAGTTAGAGAATAATTGTTGTTCTGTTTACATGAATAAAACCTTATATGGTTACACACCCAATGAAAATTGTTCATTGGATCTCGATCGTAGTGATACACATATTCATAATATTGAAGACAAAAGATGCAAATTTAATAATGATAGTGCAACTTATTTGTGGCACTGCCGTTTAGGTCATATTGGTGTAAAGCGCATGAAGAAACTCCATGCTGATGGGATTTTGGAATCACTTGATTATGAATCACTTGATGCTTGTGAACCATGCTCTATGGGCAAGATGACTAACACTCCGTTCTCTGGAACAATAGAGCGAGCAACTGACTTATTGGAAATAATACATAATGATGTATGTGATCCGATGAGTGTTGAGGCTCACGGCGGGTATCGTTATTTTCTGACCTTCACAGATGATTTGAGCAGATATGGGTATATCTACTTGATGAAACACAAGTCTGAAACATTTGAAAAGTTCAAAGAATTTCAGAATGAAGTGGAGAATCATCGTAACAAAAATAAAAAGTTTCTACGATATGATCACAGAAGTAAAATATTTGAGTTACGAGTTTGGCCTTCAGTTAAAAACAATGTGAAATAGTTTCACTACTCACGCCACCTGGAACACCACAGCATAATGGTGTGTCCGAACGTCATAACCGTACTTTATTAGATATGGTGCGAACTATGATGTCTCTTACAGATTTGCCGCTATTGTTTTGGGGTTATGCATTAGAGACAGCTACATTCACGTTAAATAGGGCACCATCTAAATCCGTTTGAGATGACACCGTATGAACTATGGTTTAGCTAGAAACCTAAACTGTCGTTTCTTAAAGTTTGAGGTTGCAATGCTTATGTGAAAATGTTTCAACTTGATAAGCTCAAACCTAAATTGGAGAAGTGCGTCTTCATAGGATATCCAAAGGAAACTATTGGATACACCTTCTATCACAGATCCGAAGGCAAGACTTTTGTTACTAAATTCGGAAACTTCCTAGAGAAGGAGTTTCTCTCGAAAGAAGTGACTAGGAGGAAAGTAGAAAACTTGATAAGGTAATTGTACCTTCTCCCTTATTGGAAAGTAGTTCATCACAGAAATCTGTTCTTGTGACTACTACACCAATTAGTGAGGAAGCTAATGATGATGATCATGTAACTTCAGATCAAGTTACTACCGAATCTCGTAGGTAAACAAGAGTGAGATCCACACCAGAGTGGTACGGTAATCCTGTTCTGGAAGTCATGTTACTAGACCATGACGAACTTGCGAACTATGAGGAAGCGATGATGAGCCCAGATTTCGCGAAATGGTTTGAGGCCATGAAATCTGAGATATGATCCATGTATGAGAACAAAGTATGGACTTTGATGGATTTGCCCGATGATCGGCAAGCCATAGAAAATAAATGGATCTTCAATAGGAAGACGGACGCTGATAGTAGTGTTACTATCTACAAAGCTAGACTTGTCGAAAAAGGTTTTTGACAAAGTTCAAGGTGTTGACTACGATGAAATTTTCTCACTCATAGCGATGCTTAAGTCTGTCCAAATCATGTTAGCAATTGCCGCATTTTTATGAAATCTGGCAAATGGATAAACAAAACTACATTCCTTAATGGATTTAAAGAAGAGTTGTATATGATGCAACCAAAAGGTTTTGTCAAATCTAAAGGTGCTAACAAAATATGCAAGCTCCAGCGATCCATCTATGGACTGGTGCAAGCATCTCGGAGTTGGAATATACGCTTTGATAAGTTGATCAAAGCATATAGTTTTATACAGACTTGCGGTGAAGCCTGTATTTACAAGAAAGTGAGTGGGAGCACTACAACATTTCTGATAAGTATATGTGTATGACATATTCTTGATCGGAAATAATGTAGAATTATTCTGCAAAGCATAAAGGAGTGTTTAAAAGGATTTTTTCAAAGAAAACCTCGGTGAAGCTACTTACATATTGAGCATCAAGATCTATAGAGATAGATCAAGACGCTTGATAAGTTTTTTTCAATAAGTACATACCTTGACAAGATTTTGAAGTAGTTCAAAATGGAACAGTCAAAGAAAGAATTCTTGCCTGTGTTACAAGGTGTGAAATTGAGTAAGGCTCAAAGCCGACCACGGCAGAAAATAGAATGAGAATGAAAGTCATTCCCTATGCCTCAGCCATAGGTTCTATAAAGTATGCCATGCTATGTACCAGATCTATTGTATACCCTACACTGTGTTAAGCAAGGGAGTACAATAGTGATCTAAGAGTAGATAACTGGACAGCGGTCAAAAATATCCTTAGTGGAATATTTCTCAATTATGGAGGTGACAAAAAGGTTCGTCGTAAAAAGTTATGTCGATGCAAGTTTTGACACAGATCTGGATGACTCTAAGTCTCGATCTAGATACATATTGAAAGTGGGAGCAATTAGCTAGAGTAGCTCCGTGCAGAGCATTGTAGACATAGAATTCGCAAAATACTTACGGATTTGTATGTGACAGACCCGTTGACTAAAATTATCTCACAAGCAAAACATGATCACACCTTAGCACTCTTTGGGTGTTAATCACATAAACGATGTGAACTAGATTACTGACTCTAGTAAACCCTTTGGGTATAGGTCACATGACAATGTGAACTATGGGTGTTAATCACATGGTGATGTGAACTGTTAGTGTTGAATCACATGGCGATGTGAACTAGATTATTGACTCTAGTGCAAGTGGGAGACTGAAGGAAATATGCCCTAGAGGCAATAATAAAGTTATTATTTATTTCCTTATATCATGATAAATGTTTATTATTCATGCTAGAATTGTATTAACCGGAAACATAATACATGTGTGAATACATAGACAAACAGAGTGTCACTAGTATGCCTCTACTTGACTAGCTCGTTAATCGAAGATGGTTATGTTTCCTAACCATGAACAAAAGAGTTTTTATTTGATTAATGGGTACACATCATTAGAAGAATGATGTGATTGACATGACCCATTCCATTAGCTTAGCACCCGATCGTTTAGTATGTTGCTATTGCTTTCTTCATGACTTATACATGTTCCTATGACTATGAGATTATGCAACTCTCGTTTGTCGGAGGAACACTTTGTGTGCTACCAAACGTCACAACATAACTGGGTGATTATAAAGGAGCTCTACAGGTGTCTCCAAAGGTACATGTTGGGTTGGCATATTTCGAGATTAGGATTTGTCACTTCGATTGTCGGAGAGGTATCTCTGGGCCCTCTCGGTAATGCACATCACATAAGCCTTGCAAGCATTACAACTAATTAGTTAGTTGCAAGATGATGTATTACGAAATGAGTAAAGAGACTTGCTGGTAACGATATTGAAATAGGTATTGAGATACCGACGATCGAATCTCGGGCAAGTAAAATACCGGTGACAAAGGGAACAACGTATGTTGTTATGCGGTCTGACCGATGAAGATCTTCGTAGAATATGTGGGAGCCAATATGAGCATCCAGGTTCCGCTATTGGTTATTGACCGGAGACGTGTCTCGGTCATGTCTACATTGTTCTCGAACCCGTAGGGTCCGCACGCTTAAGGTTTTGATGACAGTTATATTATGAGTTTATGCATTTTGATGTACCGAAGTTTGTTCGGAGTCCCGGATGTGATCATGGACATGACGAGGAGTCTCGAAATGGTCGAGACATAAAGATTGATATATTGGAAGCCTATGTTTGGATATCGGAAGTGTTCTGGGTGAAATCGGGATTTTACCGGAGTACCGGGAGGTTACCGGAACCCCCCGGGAGGTATATGGGCCTTAGTGGGCTTTAGTGGAAGAGAGGAGAGGTGGCCAGGGCTGGGCCGCGCGCCCCTCCCCCCTGGTCCAAATAGGACAAGGAGAGGGGGCGGTGCCCCCCCCTTCCTTCTCTCTCTCCTCTTTCCCCCTCCCGAATCCTATTCCAACTAGGAAAAGGGGGGAATCCTACTCCCGGTGGGAGTAGGACTCCTCCTGGCGCGCCCTCCTCCTGGCCGGCCGCACCTCCCCCTACTCCTTTATATACGGGGGCAGGGGGCACCCCTAGACACACAAGTTGATCCACGAGATCATATTCTTAGCCGTGTGCGGTGCCCCCTTCCACCATAATCCTCGATAATATTGTAGCGGTGCTTCGGCGAAGCCCTGCGACAGTAGTACATCAAGATCGTCACCACGCCGTCGTGCTAACGGAACTCTTCCCCGACACTTTGCTGGATCGGAGTCCAGGGATCGTCATCGAGCTGAACATGTGCTAGAACTCGGAGGTGCCGTAGTTTCGGTGCTTGATCGGTCGAGCCGTGAAGACGTACGACTACATCAACCGCGTTGTCATAACGCTTCCGCTGTCGGTCTACAAGGGTACGTAGATCACAGTCTTCCCTCGTTGCTATGCATCACCATGATCTTGCGTGTGCGACGGAATTTTTTTGAAATTATTACGTTCCCCAACACTTGCAGCCACAAAGGGTCAGTACATTGAATGTACTGGCAAATTTACATCATAGGATAATGATGAATAATAGCTATCACTACATGCATATTTGGCTAGTGGAAAGGCTCTATGGTTATAATGTTTTTGGGAAAAGCCAATTTTTCCCTACTGCAAAGGAATATAATTTATTTAACTACAAAGTTGGTTGAAAATATTGAGAAGGTTCCTCCAACTCAATCCCAAATTAACATCAATAACTCAACAAATTATTTAAGTAACGTGATGAGATCAATATAATAATCTAAGAACCAGATACTGAAGATGTCCATAACCGGGGACACGGCTAATCATGATTAGTTTGTACACTCTGCAGAGGTTTGCACACTTTTCCCCACAAGAATCGATCGCCTCCGTTGGGTTTCTCGCACTTCATGGTGTTTGAGAAATGGATGACCGAGACACAGTTTTTCAGAAGAATTAACTCCTTACTCCGGGTAGACCATACCAAACCTACATCCCACTACCTGCTGATTCACCTCTTCGGGAGCTTCACGCAACTTACTTGTAACATCCCAAATTTTCAATTTGGAATATTATACATTAGGTCATCACTGCATATTATATTTTATTTGCTTTTGGCCTGATCCAGAAATTCTACGCAACTCAAGTACCCACGGAGAGAGTTGGGGATTTCGTTATTTTCATATTTTGGTTTTTTCAAATTTTGAAAATAGGATCATTGATTTTATTTATTTTATCTTCAATTATTTCTATAATAAAAATATGAGAGAGGGAATAAAATGACTTTCCTAAAATAAAGAAATATTGAAGGTTTAATAAAAAAATCAAGTAAGATTTTATTTCGGAGTTTTCTCGCTATTTTATTTGAATTTAGGAAAAATTGCACGTTTTTCAAAACTGCATTTTAGGGCCAAGAAAATGTTCATATTGTTCTAAATATTTTATTTAAACGGTGAAAATTTGTTTTGGCATTTTTAGTTTTTTATTTATTTTTCTATGATTTTTCTTACTTCGGCGGGATTATTTAAAAAAAATCTTCGCGCCCGACTGGGCCGAAGGCCCAGCCGAGCCAGGCCGGCCCGCGCCGCCGCCGCCGACCCGGACTCCTCCGTGCCGCCGCCTTTCCCCTTCCCCAAGCCGCCACCCCCTCCCTCTTAAATACCGTCGCCGGCCTCCCCACCCCGCCACCCGACACGCCCCGCCGCCGATAGTAGCAGCAGCAGGAGCCGCCACCCGAGCCGCCGCCGCCGCCTTGCGCCGCCGCCGCAGCCACGTCACCCCACGCCGCCCCGCCGCCGCATGGGAACCCCTCTGGAGCCCCGCCGGAGCCGACCCGAGGTAGCCGCTGTTGCCTCAGTTTTCGCAAAGAAAACCAATCATGTTTTTTTCAAAAAACCTAGATTCCGTTTTTTTAGATCCAGTATGGTTTATTTTTCTTCGGTTTAGTTATTTAGCGAACGACCGCTTTTTCGTTCGTTTTTACGAACGTAATTCATCGTTTAGCCGAAGACAATGAACATTCGTTAATTAGCCTATTTGTCGTTTTTCTTTTTCTCGGATTTTCCGCGATTATTTCTGATCACGATTTCTTATCCGATTTTCGTTTTAGTTTAACTTTTCACTCGTTTATCGGAATCAGGCGATTCAAGCGCCCAGAGTTTAGTCTCGAAGCCCTCTTTCCGTTTAACCAACTCAAACAAGTTTTTTGCTTCTGTAAAAATTTGACTTAGATCCAGATTAGTAAACGAAGCTTGTTTCTTTTGCCGTTTTCCTTCCGTCGCTTCATTTGTTCTGTTTCTTTTTGCAAACCAGAGTTCTTAAGTTTAACTTTCTGGTTAGATCTCTTATTTGAGTTTTACCCGTGCATTAGATGAGTACTTATTGTATGCTTGTTTGTTTGCGATAGAGTACCCGGAGTGCGCCGCTTGCTACTTCGAATCTCTAGGTTTCACGGATCATCAGCAAGGCAAGTAACACTTTGATCATACCTCTTTAGTACCCAGTTTTTATTGCATTAGATCAAACCCTCAAATATTGCATGATTAGGATCTAATTAAATTGTGGGTTTTGGGATGTAGATGAGGTAGTACCTATTACCTGTTTTATTATCAAACCCTTGGGAGTTACTTCTACATTTGCTTGTTATGCCATGCTATGCTAGTAGACGTGGATTGGGTGAGTGTATCCATGACAGATGTGAGATTGTTAAACTAATGGTTTATTTAAGGTGGCAACTTAAACACACATCTAGGTGGATTGAGGCACCTGGGTATTCCAGCGATTGCCTGTTTTTCTTTATGGACCGCCACCCAAGCTCAAAGGGATAATGGGATTATTCATACTAGAAACTTCCGTGTGCAGCCACAAGCTACTATGGGCTCTAGCATAGTTGACTAA
Source organism: Triticum aestivum (assembly GCF_018294505.1). Classification (NCBI taxonomy): domain Eukaryota; kingdom Viridiplantae; phylum Streptophyta; class Magnoliopsida; order Poales; family Poaceae; genus Triticum; species Triticum aestivum. The sequence goes on along the minus strand of NC_057809.1, from coordinate 8,747,769 downwards.
GTCGTGCGAACTCTTACATTGGTAGACTAGCAGATGTAGGGAATGTAGGTTTGTACTGTCTACCCAATCGTTAGGTGCTAGCGCTTCTGAAAGACTATGTCTCGGTCATCCGTTTCTCAAACATCATGTAGTGCGAGAAAATACAACGGAGGAGATCGAGTCTTGTGCGTAAAAGTGCTCAAACCTCTGCAGAGTGTCTAAACTAATCATGGTTAGTCGTATCCCCGGTTATGGACGTATTGAATATCTAGTACTTGGATTATCATGTGAATCTCATCATGTTACTCTAATTAATTTTGTTGGGATTTAATGATGATGTTTAATTGGGATTGAGAGGATGTCTATCTTCTCAATGTTTAACTACCATGATAGTTAAATAAAATTTATTCCTTTGCAGTAGGGAAAAATTGGCTTTATGCAAAAACTGTAACCATAGAGCTTTCCACCAGCCATATATGCATGTAGTTTAGCTTTATTCTTTCATTACTCTCTATGTGTTACATTGCCAGCATATTCAATGTGCTGAACCGTTTTTGGGCTGCAATGTTCATGTTGCAGACTTTTTAGACGACGACTAAGGTGCCTTTAGGTCGTGGTTCTATACTCAGTGATGTCGTTGGAGTTGATGGACTCACTTATCTTCCAAGCCTTCCGCTGTTATCGTTATTAGATGGCCTTAAGCCATATTATTTATAATAAGTTCTCTTTTGAGACACTCGTTGTAATAAGTGTGTGATTGTTGCTCTGTTATAAATCCTTCAAGTACTGTGCGTGTCAGCATTACTGATCCAGGGGTGACACTTAAGCACAGAGATCGGACCATTTGAGGTATGGTCGCTACAAGATATTATCAGAGCACACGCTGACTGTAGGACACAACCACTAAGCTAAAGCCCTAGATCACTACTCACTCTTCCCATTTCTGACTCCTCATCTTTTCTACTCTTTTAGGATGGTGGATGCAAGGAACAAGTTCACGCAACCGGATGAAGATACACCCTTTGGACGCCACCTGAAGGAAGTCACTAAGTACCTGAACATCGGAGTACCAAGCTTCACCAGGACTGAGGGAGTCCTGGATTAGGGGGTCTCCGGACAGCCAAATTATATACTTTGGCCGGACTGTTGAACAACGAAGATACAAGATTGAACACTTCGCCCTGTGTCCGGATGGCACTCTACTTAGCATGGAAGGCAAGCTAGGCAATACGGATATGTATATCTCCTCCTTTGTAACCGACCTTGTGTAACCCTAGCCCCCTCCGGTGTCTATATAAGCCGGAGGGTTTTAGTCCGTAGGACAACATACAATCATACCATATTCTAGCTTTTAGGGTTTAGCCTCTCCGATCTCGTGGTAGATCAACCCTTGTAATATTCGTATCATCAAGAATAAATCAAGCAGGATGTAGGGTTTTACCTCCATCAATAGGGCCCGAACCTGGGTAAAACATCGTGTCCCCTGCCTCCTGCTACCATCTGCCTTAGACGCACAGTTCGGTACCCCCTACCCGAGATCCGCCGGTTTTGACACCGACATTGGTGCTTTCATTAAGAGTTCCTCTCTGACATCGCCGTAAGGAAGGATGCCGCATCTCGTTGTTAAAAACAACATTACCGCCGGGGGAGCTCTGGATGTCGGCCAAACTCTCTGGCTAGGCAGTTTCGTCATGACCGCCTGTTCGGCCACTGCACCGACGATGACTTCTTGGGTCATCAAAAACAGCCTCCACGTCAGCTTGGAATTCGCCGAGCAGATGGATCCAATGGAACTCTCTTCCCTAAACGAACTCTTGGATCGCATCACCGCCTTGGGAGTCGCTACGGACTATGATCGGATTGGGCTTAAACCCGATCGAAGGGAGATTAACTCTCCACCGGCCACCCATCATGTTGCGGTGGTGGAGGAACAATGCGGCAATTCTTCCTCTATCTTGAGGACTAACTATGTCCGAATTCCTGAGCTCTCCGAGCCGGATACCCGTTTACGGGAGGACATCACCCAAACCCTGAACCTAGAGTCAGGCAGCAGGCCAGACTCATCGGGCAACATACCGGAATCCGAACTTCCAAGATCGGAAACCCCTCGGCCCCTGGGTCTTAGATCGGGTAGGGGTCCGGACTCAAATCCACCCACCCACCCAGACATAAACGATCTTTCCCAATCAGGCAAGAGCCCCATGAAATAGTACATCATTATTGGGCCAGATTCCTCCTTGTGATGAACAAGGTTAAGGACTGCCGCGAGGAAGACGCAGTCTCACTTTTCTGCAATAACTGCACGGAGAAGGGAATCCTTAACGCCATAAGTCGCCGTGACATAATCCGGCTCCGAATATGCACCCAGTCCGAGGTAAAAGGGTGCACTATCATAAGGCACCCGAGTTCATTACAAAGAAGCAAAAACCCTCTACAAGGCACGGAACCGTATTGGAGGGATGGCTTAATGGACCCTGCAAAATTCATATCACAGCGGATACAATACCAACGCACAGCCTTAGAGCATGTTGGATACTCCGGCAGGTGGCCAAAAGTGGTGAGGATCTTCTTATCCCAAATGCCACAGAGCACCATCCCGTGGATAACAACACGGTATTAATAGTCTTTGAGACCTTCGCGTCAAATAATAGGCGCAAGCAAACACTCCGCAGCATTGCCGAAATCTGCCACGTAGCAGCAATAAATCCATGGAGTGACACGGCTATTACCTTCAATGCCAGTGACGAACCTAAATTCTGAACAGCCCGAGCACCAGCCACACTGGTCCTCAGTCCAATCATGGACGGCTTTCGACTCACCAAAGTACTCATGGACGGCGGCAGCGGATTAAACCTCATATATGAGGAAACTCTTCAAAAAATGGAAATAGACTGGAACCGCATTGAGCAAAGTAGCACAACCTTCAAAGGAATCATACCCAGTCGGGAATCACGATGCGCTGGGAAAATCACACTAGATGTGGTATTCGGTACGCCAGAGAACTATAGGTTCGAAGAAATTACATTTCAAGTGGCCCCGTTCAGCAGTGGATACCACACCCTTTTAGGACGTGAGGCGTTCACGATCTTCCAAGCCGTACCCCATTATGGGTACATGAAGCTCAAAATGCCCAGGCCCAACGGAATCATCACTCTCGCCAGTGATCCGGACACAGCACTCTGCGCCGAAAACAAAACAGCCGCACTGGCCCTCGAGGAATTATCTGAAGCCCTCTCGGCCGAGGAATTAACCACGCTATGCTCCACAGTGGACAGGGATGATGTGATACTCGACAAGAGATCCAAGTCCACCTCTTTTAAACTAGCGGATGAAATAGTCAAATTCCAAGTCCACCCAACGGACCCTACAAAAACAACCTCCATCGGGGCACAGTTAAACCCCGCCGTGGATGCCGCACTACGAGAGTTCCTACGCGAGAATTGGGACATATTCGCCTGGCATCCCTCAGACATGCTAGGAATCCCACGCAGGCTGGCCGAGCATAGCCTCAATATCCTAAAGGGATTCAAACCGGTCAAGCAGGCTCTTCGGAGTTTCTCCGAACCTAAGAGACAGGCCATGGGAGGGGAACTAGCCAAGTTATTGGAGGCCGGATTCATCAGAGATATAAAACACCCGGATAGGCTAGCAAACCTGGTGATGGTACCAAAGAAGGATAAATCCTGGCGCCTTTGTGTCGATTTCAAGGACCTCAATAAAGTTTGCCCAAATGACCCCTTCCCCCTCCCCGCATTGATCAAATTATTGATGCTACCGCAGGACACGAGTCATTGTGTTTCCTCGAAGCATACTCCGGTTACCACTAAATCAAGATGGCAGAGTCCGACCAAGCCGCAACGGCATTCATCACACCATACGGTCCCTTCTGTTTCAACACAATGACTTTTGGGCTCAAAAACAACGGCGCAACATATCAGCGCATGATTCAGACATGTCTGCAGAAACAAATCGGCAAAACAGTAGAGGCATACGTAGATGATGTGGTCGTCAAAACCAAACACGTCGACTCTCTGATAGACGACTGGAGGCTCACATTCGACAACCTCCGAACATACGACATCAAGCTCAATCCGGAAAAAAGTGTTTTTGCCGTACCAGCCGGAAAGCTCCGGGGTTTCATTGTCTCCGGTAGAGGTATTGAAGCTAATCCAGCCAAAATCCGAGCTTTGTCACAGTTGGCTACCCCAACAGACCTTAAAAAAATCCAGAAGTTAACTGGATGTGTGGCGGCTCTAAGCCGCTTTATCTCCCGCTTAGGAGAAAAGGCATTACCCCTTTATCGCCTCCTTCGGCGCACCAAACACTTTGAGTGGACGGACGCTACCACAGCCAGATTGGAAGAAATAAAAGCCATACTGGCAACCAACCCAATCCTGGCCGCGCCAAACATCGGCGAACCAATGCTATTATACATTGCGGCAACTCATCAAGTTGTAAGCTCAGTGCTCGTCGTCGAACGAGAAGCGGACGGACATAAATTCCCTCTTCAAAAGCCGGTATATTATGTATCCACTATCCTCACTCCATGCAAATCACGGTACCCACATTATCAAAAGATAGCCTATGCGTTATTCATGGCATCCCGGAAACTACGACACTACTTTCAAGAGTGTTCGATTACAGTAGCCTTGGAGGTGCCACTCAATGATATTATAAACAACCGCGATGCCACGGGCCGGATTGCCAAATGGGCCATTGAGCTCCTCCCGTTCGACATAACATACAAAACTCGGCGAGCCATTAAACCTCAAGTATTGGCCGACTTTGTCGCCGAATGGACGGAAGCCAAACTCCCTAAAGAGTACGGTGCATACTCCAATTGGATTATGCACTTCGACGGCTCCAAAATGCTGGCTGGACTGGGGGCTGGCGTCATCCTGACGTCCCCAACTGGAGATACAGTTCAATACGTACTGCAAATACTGTATACAGACTCCAACAATGCAGTCGAATACGAAGCCATGTTACATGGTCTTCGGATGGAAGTTTCCATGGGCATTCAGCGCCTGGAGGTGTGTGGGGATTCGAACCTCGCAATATCCCAAATAAATGGGGACTTTGATGCCAAGGATCCGAAGATGGAGGCCTATCGTAACGCCATCCTAAAGATGTCAGCTCGGTTCGAGGGGCTCGAATTTCACTATGTGGCTCAGGAAAACAATCAGGCGGCGGATATCCTCGCCCGCATCGGCGCAAAGCGCGATGCGGTCGCCCCCCCCCCCCCCCACCCAACATCTTTTTAGAGAGGTTGTTTAAGCCATCCGTGGTATGGGAGGGGGACACCGGCAATATTAGTCCAGACCCGGCCACAACACTCGATACCGAACACTCTGACATAATCGGAGGCTCTGCCACCGAAACAACACCTTCAGCCCACGTAATAATGGCCATCATAGCCCCGTGGACAGAACCATTCCTGGCCTACCTAACTAGGCAGGAACTTCTAGGGGACCAAAATGAGGCACGCTGCATAGTGCGGCGATCTAAGGCCTACAGGGTCCATGAGGGAGAATTGTATAAAAAAAGCACCACCAGAGTCCTTCAAAGGTGCATCTCCGAAGAGGAAGTGCGGAACCTTTTGGCAGAAATTCACGTCAGACTCGGTGGCCACCATGCCGCAGCCCGGGCTCTTGTAAGCAAGGCCTCCCGTACAAGATTCTATTGGCCGACGGCCCGAGCAGACGCACAGAACTTGGTCCAACGCTGCGCCGGTTGCCAGCTTTTTGCAACTCAAAGCCACATGCCACCCACCACCCTCCAAACAATCCCCATTACGTGGCCCTTTGCAGTCTGGGGGCTTGACATGGTTGGACCCCTTAAAGGGGGGAACCCACAAGAAAAAACACTTACTGGTCATGGTGGATAAATTCACCAAATGGATAGAAGCCAAACCTGTTAAAACAGCCGAATCTGGACCGGTGATAGACTTCATATCCGGGGTTGTACACCGTTATGGCGTCCCCCACAGCATCATCACTGACAACGGCACGAACTTCATGGCCGATGAGGTAAAACTCTGGTGCAGCAAAATGGGCATCAAGCTCGATTATGCTTCAGTCTATCACCCACAAAGCAATGGCCAAGTTGAACGAGCAAACGGTCTTATAATGAGCGGCATTAAACCCAGGTTATTGCGGTCCTTAACGGAGTTTAACATGCACTGGGTAGAGGAGCTTGACTCCGTACTCTGGGGGCTGCGGACCACGCCGAATCATAGTACCGGATATACACCCTTCTTTATGGTATACGGCACAGAGGCAGTCTTGCCCTGTGACATAATTCATGACTCACCTCGAGTGCACATGTACGAAGAAAGAGAAGCCGAGATCGATCGGCAGGACAGTCTGGAAACCCTGGAGGAGGAGCGCGACGTGGCAAAAGCTCGTTCCGCATTTTATCAGCAACATGTTTGCAGATACCAAAGCAGAGAAGTACGGGCCAAAACTTATAACGTTGGCGAACTAGTTCTACGCCTGCCGGATAAGAAAAAGAACAAGCTCGAGCCCAAATGGGAAGGTCCCTTCATTATTGACCAAGTTCTGACCGGTGGAGCGTACCGCCTGCGGGATGCATCGAATAATCGACTTGAGCCGAACACATGGAATGCGGCCAGGCTCCAAAGATTCTACGCCTAGCGCCAGACTCTATGTTCGTCTCCTTCCTCTGTCCATTGTTTTTGCATATACATTATATGTCTTGTTTTTCTTTCTTTCTTTTATTCTTTCTCTAGGCCTTCAAGGGACAACTTGTGCCTCGCTTGCACATTATAGATGCGCTAGCGCCGCTCATCATTCCTGGGGGCTTCTTTCACAGAAGCTTAATTATTTATCTGGGCCTCATGCCCCGCACATGTGTTATAGTTCCGCATGTACCTTTTTTCGCCATTATATGCATCGATATGACTTAAGTTTTGGCCAAGCTGGGTTGCCTGGCTCTTGTATTTATGCCCTACGTTCCTGTTAATTCGGCTAGGGCATAAGGGGAGCACCTCTGCGATTGTTACTGCAGGGTCAGCCGGATATGTACCTCGGACTGGGTGAAGCCAAAAGCTAGCGTTCTTAAGGGAATATTCGGTCGGTGAACAAAAGATGATTTTTATTTATTTTCCATATGTGCCCCCAGATGTTTTTTCATGCGTTTCCTATCGCAGTCTGGACATGCACTTTAGGGCATGCGTACCCAGGGTAAGGAACCCTTAACGGAACTATTCTCCCTGGAAGATGTTTCTTACTACCCATGTAATATAACATAACTAGTTGGGCACTTGTCTGCTCAAGCACTAATGACCCCTGATGAAGCTATGTACCTAGGATAGGGGCATGGACCTGTCCTAAGTACCCTACCCAAGGACATCCCTAGAAGAAGTCACCTTTCAATCGACTTGGAGGTATCCCACTCGACAGATTCAAGACACTCGACCACGAAGCAATCACTCGACCAAATTCCAACCACTCGACTGCCAGGAGATCTAAAGTCACCCTACATGCAAACGGTTGGTCATTAAGTAGCTTTTATGGTCATCATAGCACTTTATTAGGGGCATTACCAGTAACCCCCAATCTTAATGTACTTTAAACCTTGCATTACTGAGGGCTGGAGGGGCCTGGCGAACTCTATATAAGCCACCCCCCTCCTCAGTATCAAGGGTTGGCACCCCTGTTATTCATACACACATAATTCAGTCGACCGCCTCCGGGCACCGAGATGTAGGGCTGTTACTTCCTCCGAGAAGGGCCTGAACTCGTAATCCTCGTGTGCTTACAACTCCTCCATAGCTAAGATCTAGCCTCTCCATACATACCCCCCTACATCACTGTCAGAGTTAGAACCACGACAGTTGGCGCCCACCGTGGGGCTAGGAGTCTTAGCGCCTAGTTTGAGAAGTTGCAATTTTTTCCGATCTCCTTGATCATGGTTTCGGGCGGAGCTTTGGTGGAGGGCCGCGAGATCCGTCTCGGCGCGCTCACGTTCATCGGCAACGACTCCGCTTGGCTTCAGGAGGCTCCACTCGACGTCGACGCGCTCCCCGTCCGTGGGGCGACGCACTTTCACGCATGCGTCTGTGGTGTCCTCTTGCGGCAGCCGTCGACCCAGTATCAGTCGGCTCCCGTGGCATCTCCCCGCCCTGTTTCTCGCCGGCGCAAGCGCTCCGGTCGGTCGAGGCTTCAGAGGTGGGTGAGGCATGCGGTGGCCTGCCAGTCGGCCACCCCACAAGTCGCCGCAATCGAGCCCGATGAATCCCTCTACGGCCTGTTCGACCTGTCGACTGGCTCTGCAGAGACCACATCCGAATGCGACGGCAGTGACCCAGCTGCAGAGGTTCTTGTGATCGATGGGCCACACAGTCCTCCCGGTTTCCCCCGCGCTAACGGAGTCGCGGATGCGGGCGACCCGTCGCGTCCTCACGAGGAGTATCTCCCCGAGCCTCTCACGTCGTTGCAGCGGGAGGAGCTTCGCCGCTGGAACATGGATGCACTCCACACTCCTATCATTGGAGAAACCCCCGAGGCCCGGCCTTGGAGGACGCGTGCTTGGCTAACTTGGCCGAGCGCACTCGACTGGAGAATCTCCAGCGAATACTCGACGAGCGAGCGCGTCAACGGGCTCCAGAATCCAGTCGACGTCAACTATTTACGCCCCCGCAGGTATATCGTACTCCAATTCAGAATTTGGCGGCTGCGGCCCGTATAGCAGAGTCGATTCAGCCCTCCCAGTCAGAGGCTGGCAGAGGCTTGTTGCAAATCAGAGCATTGCTCCGGGCAGCGGGAGACCAGAATTCTGCTGTTTCTCAGTCGCGGAACAGGATCCACAGTCGATCCGTTGCAGTGGATACAGTCCAGTCGGCTCACAGCCCAAGATCGCCTCCGAGGCGTGAGGGACGTGGAGACCGGCGTGATCAGTACAGAAGGAATGAGCAGTATGATCACTGATTCGATCGTGATGATCGACGTCGAGTGCCAACCCCTCCCCCGAGGAGTGGATCATATGTGCCTCGACGGCAGGTTGACAGACGCCCTCATAGTGTTGGGCGGAGAATTCCAATCGACCCTAGGGAACCAGGCTTTGATGCGAGATCCATTCTCATTCAAGGTTTGGTCGACAGGAATAGAGCTCACCGAGAAGGCCACGACAGAGATGCGCCTACCAGTAGCAGAGCACATGTTTCAGGGCCGGAGTGTTTCAGTCGAGCCATCAGAGCCGCTGTAATTCCTCCCAACTTCAGGCTGGCGACTGGAGTTAGTAAGTTCACCAGTGAGTCCAAGCCCGATACTTGGCTCAAAGATTACCGAGTGGCTGTCCAGATTGGTGGTGGGAACGATGAGGAAGCCATGAAGCACCTGCCTCTCATGTTAGAAGGCTCGGCTAGAGCATGGCTGAATCAGTTAGCACCCAGCAGTATTTACACTTGGGAGGATCTCTCTCGAGTGTTTGTCACCACATTTGAAGGAACATGCAAGCGACCTGCAGGACTTACGGAATTGCGATCTTGCATGCAGAAACCGAATGAAACTCTGAGAGATTACATCCAGAGGTGGATCACATTGCATCACACAGTTGAAAATGTACCAGATCATCAAGCAATTTGTGCCTTTAAAGAAGGCATTAAGTACAGAGAATTGAATCTGAAGTTCGGTCGAACCGGAGAGATGTCTCTGAATCGGATGATGGAGATTGCCACCAAATACGCTAATGGTGAAGATGAGGATCGACTCCGGAGTGGCAAGCATAAAGCAGTCGCCCAGGAAACCGGAGGAAATTCCAGTCAGAAACAGAAGCGGAAAGCCGAGCCAGCCGCTCCTGGGGAGGCCCTGGCCGTAACCCAGGGAAAATTTAAGGGAAAACCCAAAGGACCTTGGAACCCCAAGAAAGTTAAAGACCAAGATGGAAATGATGTTTTGGATCTACCGTGTCACATTCACACCAAGAAAGATGAAGAGGGTAAACTCATTTACCCAAAGCATACCACTCGACAGTGTCGGCTTCTGATCCAACAGTTTCAGGGCAAGCAGTCCAAAGATAAGGAAAAGGAGTCGGACAAAGTTGAGGACAAGGAAGATAGTGACGATGGGTACCCCCAGGTGAATTCCACCCTGATGATTTTTGCTGATGTTGAGAGCAAAAGTCGACTGAAGGTTATTAACTGTGAGGTAAATATGGTTGCTCCGGCAACACCCAATTATCTGAAGTGGTCCCAGACTGCCATCACATTCGACCAGTCTGATCACCCTACGCACATTGCCACCCCTGGGAGGCAAGCTCTGGTGGTCGACCCAGTTGTCGAAGGCACTCGACTGACCAAAGTCCTGATGGATGGAGGCAGCGGTTTGAACATACTGTATGTAGAAACATTGAAAGGGATGGGCATTCCGATGTCCAGGCTCAGCACCAGTAACATGAGTTTCCATGGAGTCATTCCTGGGAAGAAAGCCGAGTCACTCGGCCAAATTGCTCTTTATGTGGTTTTCGGTGATTCCAAGAATTACCGCAAGGAAAAGTTGACATTCGAAGTTGTGGATTTCCAAAGTGCTTATCACGCTATTTTGGGCAGGCCAGCTTATGCACGCTTCATGGCTCGACCATGTTATGTGTATCTCAAATTGAAGATGCCTGGTCCCAAAGGTGTGATCACTGTTACAGGCAATCGGAAGAAAGCAGAAGAGTCTTTTCAGAAAGGCTCAAAGATTGCTGACGCTCAGATGGCGGTGGTCGAGCTGCAAGAGTATCAGAAGACTGCAGATCCGAGTGAGTTGCTACGAGCTAAGAAGCCTGCTTCAGAATCAGCTTTTCAGTCGTCCGGTGAAACGAAGGCAGTTCACATTCACCCGACCGATCCAAACGCTGCTCCGACTCACATCTCAACGCCAGTCGACTCCAAATAGGAAGAAGCGCTCATCCAGTTCCTCCGTGAGAACTGGGACATCTTCGCATGGAAGCCTGCTGACATGCCTGGAGTTCCCAGGGGGCTGGCTGAGCACCGTCTACGAGTCGACCCAAAATTTAAACCTGTGAAAAAACATCTTCGACGGTCCGCCGTCCAGAAGAGGAAGGCCATTGGCAAGGAGGTGGCTCGGCTCTTAGCAGTGGAGTTCATCCGAGAAATTTACCACTGCGAGTGGCTCGCCAATGTTGTCATGGTCCCCAAGAAGGACAAGTCACTTCGCATGTGCATTGATTTCAAGCATATCAATCGGGCCTGCCCGAAAGATCATTTTCCTCTCCCAGTGGGTGGCTTAGCTGCGAATCTGTTTATTTATCAAAGACAAGAGTGTTACAAATTTTCCTATAATTGTTGTTGCTTTTGTTTGCATGTGAAATCCCCCAGTGGGTGGCTTAGCTGCGAATCCGTTTCGCATAAGTTTGTAAAAAAAATCCTACCGAGTGGTGAGCCAGACTCCCACTCGGAGGCTTAGCTGCAGCTCAATGCTCGCCTAAGTGTTTAAAAATCCTACCGAGTGGCGAGCCAGACTCCCACTTGGAGGCTTAACTGCAGCTCAGTGCTCGCCTAAGTGTTTAAAAATCCTACCGAGTGGCGAGCCAGACTCCCACTCGGAGGCTTAGCTGCAGCCCAGTGCTCGCCTAAGTGTTTAAAAATCCTACCGAGTGGAGAGCAAACCTCCCACTCGGAGGCTTAGCTGCAGCCCAGTGCTTGCCTAAGTGTTTAAAAATCCTACCGAGTGGAGAGCAAACCTCCCACTCGAAGGCTTAGCTGCAGCCCAGTGCTCGCCTAAGTGTTTAAAAATTCTATCGAGTGGTGAGCCAGACTCCCAGTCGGAGGCTTAGCTATAGCCCAGTGCTTGCCTAAGTGTTTAAAAATCCTACCGAGTGGTGAGCCAGACTCCCACTCGGAGGCTTAGCTGCAGCCCAGTGCTCGCCTAAGTGTTTAAAAATCCTACCAAGTGGAGAGCAAACCTCCCACTCGGAGGCTTAGCTGCAGCCCAATGCTCGCCTAAGTATTTAAAAATCCTACCGAGTGGTGAGCAGACCTCCCACTCGGGGGGCTTAGCTGCAGTCCAGTACTCGCCTAAGTTTGAAAAAATCCTACCGAGTGGAGAGCAGACCTCCCACTCGGGGGCTTAGCTGCAGTCCAATACTCGCCTAAGTTTAAAAAAATCCTACCGAGTGGAGAGCAGACCTCCCACTCGGGGGCTTGGCTGCAGTCCAGTACTCGCCTAAGTTTGAAAAAATCCTACCGAGTGGAGAGCAGACCTCCCACTCGGGGGCTTAGCTGCAGTCCAGTACTCACCTAAGTTTGAAAAAATCCTACCGAGTGGAGAGCAGACCTCCCACTCGGGGGCTTAGCTGCAGTCCAGTACTCGCCTAAGTTTGAAAAAAATCCTACCGAGTGGAGAGCAGACCTCCCACTCGGGGGCTTAGCTGCAGTCCAGTACTCGCCTAAGTTTTTAAAATCCTACCGAGTGGAGAGCAAACCTTCCACTCGGAGGCTTAGCTGCAGCCCAGTGCTCGCCTAAGTACGGAACAGATCCCAATCTGCAAGGACGACGAGGTGCAAATCGACTGCTACCTTCTCCTTTGGAGTTGCACCACAAATACAAAGTTATTTCGAGTGAAGACCAAGTTCCACTCGACAGATAATTCATGAAGATATTCAACGATAAATCAAGTTCAGATAAGATCCAAAGGTTCTAGACCGCAGATCAAAGTACTCGAGCCTCCAGCTCGACAGAGTTTAACGGTTACAAAATCCACTCGGCATTCCGAGGCAAATTTAAAGTGAAGCATAAAAGTTTTTATTCCTCATGCGGAGGACTGGAAGGGGCGACGAACTTGTCCAAGTCGATCCCGTCTGCAATGCGAGTGGCAGCAGCAATGAAAGTCTCCATGACGTCTTGAAAGTTGTGCTTCCTGGTATTGGCAACTTGGATGGCAGCCAACTTTTCTTCTCGCGCCTCCTTGCAGTGGACACGGACCAGAGACAGAGCGACGTCAGTGCCACATCTAGCAGAAGATTTCTTCCATTCCGCCACTCGACCTGGGACTTCATTCAGTCGAGTCATCAGGGACTCGAGGTCATTCTGAAGCGTCGTCCTAGGCCAGAGCGACGTGTTGATCCATGACATCGCAACCTTCAACCGAGCAAGATAGTCAACAACGCCGGCAACACGAGATTCCAGTCGGAGCACGTTCATAGCAGCCTCGTCCTTCACTGGAGAATTGATGGGGTCCAAGTCTGTCTCCACTCGAATGGTCTCCTCTTCGAAGTTCTGGCAGAACTCTGTAAACACAATTCAAGGATAAGTCAGTGGCTCTACGTAGATTTGGTAACTGCAAGTCAGTCGGGCCAGAGTAATTACCCTCGAGCATGACGAACAGTTTCTTGGCGAGTCCACCGAGATAAGCCTCCAGATTGTTCCTCTTCCCCGCCAGTTCACTTGCCTTGTCATTCAGAGCTATATTGCCATTCTTCAGACGGCTGACCTCTCGATTAGCCGCGTCGAGAGCAGTTTTCAGCCTGGAGTTTTCCTTTTCAAGAGTACCGACTGAAGCCATTTTTTCTTCAGCAAGCTTCGTTTTGTTCAGGGCCTCCTTCTGCGCTTCGGCAAGGTCTTGATCCTTCTTCTTCAGAGCCTCCTCCATTTTGTCTGCAAAACAGCAAGTGAGATCAACATCGAGGACGGCCAGAAAGAAAGGACAGTCGACAAAAGCTCACCAGCCATACCTTTTGCTTCGTCCCTCGCCTTCTGCAAGTTCTCCTGAGCAAGCTTCAAGTCAAGGTTCAGCTGGATCTGTTTGTTCTCCAACTCAGTGTAGCGAGCCACAAGTTCGCAGGATTTCTGCAAAAAATCAGTCGACAGACATCCAAGATAAGTTGCTTCCGAGTAACCAAGAGACAATGATGGCGTTTCTAAGACTACAGCCGAATCAAAAACATTCGACAGTAGTCTCGAGGACTACACCCTGTGGGTGCACTCAGCGTGCCCCCACTGGTTCGACCAAAAAAATCGACTGCCCGCAGCCGACCGTGTACAGTTCCATTCGACATGGCCTGACCAGACCGAGTGAAGAAGTTCAGCTAAAGCAACACAATATAAAGACTACAGTCGACTGCCAGCAGTCCACCATAGTCTCGGAGACTACACCCAGTGGGTGCACTTAGCATGCCCCCACTCGTCAAAAAGATTAATAGACACACCCAGTGGGCGTACAGATATAAAGATCTTCGGAAAAGAGATTCTTCAGATAGCATATCCTAACAGAACAAGCGGTGAATCGACTGACCTGGTTGTTGCTCTGAAGAGCTGAGCTCGCGTCATAAGCTGCTTGGCTGGCTTCCCGAACCACCTTCACTTGCTCCATCATGATCCCCGCCTAGCATATAGCCTCTTTAGCAGCACCCACTTGGTCCTCAGGGACGTGCTGTGTGGCAAAAAGAGAAGGCAGATTTTCAGTCGACGTCGAAGGCCCGACACTCGTCAGAGGTTCAGCGAAGGTCACAGAAACCCGAGTGGTATCACCACCCTCCCAGACTACGGCCTCAGGCGCCGGAGTAGTTTGTGGGGTCTTGCCAGCCGGCGCCCTCCTGTTCCTTCGCGCCCTCAGCGGCACTTCGTCGTCATCATCAGGGAGGTTAATGACATAAGGAGGAGCTACAAGAAAAATCTAATCGACTGGAATTATAAGAAATCGTCAGTCGACTAAAAGCAGAGCATCAGTAATCGTACCGGGGTTGGAGGTAACAGCGTCTTCCATCTCTTGATCATCGTCCTTGGCGGAGATCTTCGAGGTGGCAGCACTGCAAATTTCGAAAGTCAGTCAGCTTATTCAATGAGTCGACCAAGAGTCCGTAATGTTCGACAAAGGAAAACAAATTCTACTATTACCCAGAAATGGTGGGGACAGTCATCTTCATCTTGGGCAGAGCCTTGGGCGGCTTGGACGGCGTTGCGCGTGGGTTCTTGGGAGCTTTTTCTGTCGGCGCTGGAGATGAGGTCCGAGGGCGCTTCGACGACTACCCAACAGGGATAGTCGCCTTACCACGTTCCCGCGCAGGGTCGTGTGTAAGCTTGGATTGCCGTTCCGAGCGGGGAGGTTCGACTTCTTCCTCCTCCTCTTCACTGGAGTCATCGTCGTCATCCCCCTCTCCTTCGCCGTCAGATTCCCACTCTTCTCCCTCGTCTCCACTTTCGCCTCCACTCGCCTCTCCTTCCTCGGCCTGCTCTTGTGCTCCATTGGGTGTCGAGTACATCTCAGTAGTGGCCTAGAGGACAACAAACAAGACAAAACTCAATCGACTGATCCAAAAAGAACAAATAAAGAAAGCAAGATCACAGTCGGAAACGCAAGGTCAGACCTTGTCCACTTCGTATGTTTGGTCGAGTGGAGGAATCCTCCTGGCTCCTCGGGGGTTGTCCTTGTTCCCTGTGATACTCGATAGCCACCCTTCCAACATCTCGTCAGTGACCTCCTCTGGGTGAATCCGAGTGGTGTCTTCGAGACCCGAGTACAGCCACATCGAGCGGTCATGAGCCTGAAGCGGTTGGATGCACCTCCGAAGGAAGACTTCCAACAAGTCCATGCCAGTCACACCCTCGCGGACAAGCTGAACCACTCGATCGACCAGCACCTTGACTTGCGCCTTTTCCTCCGGTGTCACTTTCAGAGAGGCAGGTTTTTGTGCTCGATTCAGAGAAAAAGGGGGAAGCCTAGTCGACTGTCCTGGGGTCACCTGGTCTTTACAGTAAATCCAAGTCGACTGCCACCCACGGACTAACTCGGGAAAAGTGATAGACGGAAAGGAACTTTTTCCCCTCATCGGGAAAACCTGCGTCCGTTCGTCACTCGACTTGGCCTTCTTGACCGACTGAGAGCGGCAAGTGAAGATGTGCTTGAAGAGTCCCCAATGGGGGCGGCAACCCAAGAAGTTTTCACACAAGGAAACGAAAGCAGCAAGATACACAATAGAATTGGGAGTAAAGTGATGGAGCTGTGCTCTGAAGAAGTTCAAGAAGCTCCAGAAAAAAGTATGAGGAGGCAGAGAGAATCCACGATCGATATGGATGGCGAGGAGGACGCACTCACCATCAAGAGGCTGGGGTTTGACTTCTTTCCCCGGGAGGCGCGCAGATTCATTGGGAATGAATCCCCCCTCGACCAGATCATCGAGATCATCCTGCCGAATCACCGACGGCATCCAGTCGCCCTGGATCCAATCCTTGGGCAGAGCAGTCCTCGAGGAAGATCCGCCCCGAGCGGACTTCTTCCCCTTTCCCTGCACCGCCACCTTCTTCGCGCGCTCCAGAGCCGACGTCTTCTCCTTCACCATCGTCGCCGGCGAAACTCGAACAGACCTACGGCACCAAGGTGGGAGCGGAGGTGGCGGAGGATCTTGTGAAGGAAGGGGGAAAAGTGAAGGCGCACTGTTCGGGGGTCCCGAGCCGGCAGCTTATAAGAGGTCGCTTCCGAGTGGCTGACTGGTAGGCCCAGGCAATCCCGTCAAATCCCGCAACAGGCGCGCGCGCGGTACGTGGCGAAAAAGGTGGCACGGGGATCGAGGAGCTTCCGTCCTATCCCATCCGATTACTGCGGCCGCCCCCGTCCCGTGCACTTCCCAAAATTCAAATCCCGCAAAATCCGCGGGCCGCATAACAACTCGTCAAACAGAAGATCCCTTTCACACCATCACTCGGAACTTCACAAGTAAAGAAATTCACTCGACAAGAGGCCAAGAATGGATCAAGGCGACTGAAAGAATGTCATTCGTGACAATTGATCCAAAACAAGACGTTCATATAACATGAAGAACCGGTCGGAAAGATCCCCAACTCCTTCCCCACTCGAACCTCGATCCATTCGGGGGCTAATGATGAAGCTATGTACCTAGGATAGGGGCATGGACCTGTCCTAAGTACCCTACCCAAGGACATCCCTAGAAGAAGTCACCTTTCAATCGACTTGGAGGTATCCCACTCGACAGATTCAAGACACTCGACCACGAAGCAATCACTCGACCAAATTCCAACCACTCGACTGCCAGGAGATCTAAAGTCACCCTGTACGCAAATGGTCGGTCATTAAGTAGCTTTTATGGTCATCATAGCACTTTATTAGGGGCATTACCAGTAACCCCCAGTCTTAATGTACTTTAAACCTTGCATTACTGAGGGCTGGAGGGGCCTGGCGAACTCTATATAAGCCACCCTCTCCTTAGTATCAAGGGTTGGCACCCCTGTTATTCATACACACATAATTCAGTCGACCGCCTCCGGGCACCGAGACGTAGGGCTGTTACTTCCTCCGAGAAGGGCCTGAACTCGTAATCCTCGTGTGCTTACAACTCCTCCATACCTAAGATCTAGCCTCTCCATACATACCCCCCTACATCACTATCAGAGTTAGAACCACGACAACCCCTATGCCTAGTCTCCATGCATACCCTGGTTCTTATATAACTGAGCGGGTATTCAGATACACTCCGGACTATCGGGTCCCGAGGTTGAAGCGAAAAGGTCTGCCATGACAAATGATCTACAATCCGGCTAGAAGACATTATACATGTCACTTTAATTACATAGTCATGCAGACTGACTAAATTCCTCTTCTATACCATCCAACAGGCGGTCTAGCCTACAATCCTGTTGGGAATACTTTGCGGCTAATTCTACTTGCCCATAAACTAAGCTAACGGGGATCTCTTTTCCGTCGGGCCCCACAGGTCCGACCTCGGCCATGTGATTTGGGTCAGCCTTGGTATACCGCGTCTTCACCATGGCCTAGGCTTCCCTGGCACCTTGACAGCAGGCTGATATCTTCCATAACCGGAAGCGCCGCCGTGCTCCCTTGAGCTTCTCCGTAAGCTCTGCAATGCCTTCTGGCAGGGAGACGGATGGCCACAAGGCCTGGGCAACACCTTGCATCACCTGCCGAACTTATTTGTGCAGTTGTGAGAGCTCGGATAGAAGATCACCCGCAGACCCAGGCATTTCCTCCGCGGGACGACCCATCAGCATACCTACAGACATAACGCTGTTAGTCGGCTTCTTCGCCGAACTCCTTCAAAAGGATTCGTTCAAGCACTTACTGAAAATGCCGCGTTGAAGCCGCTTATTCTCCTTCTCGGAGTCTGCAAGCTGGGCTCGAACATCTTTCAGTTCCACGCTCAGCTTGTTATTGGCGTCTTGGAGATTGTTTTTCTCCCGCCTGACCTCAGTCAGCACGCGTTCGCCAGCCTTTAGCTGCCGCACGACATGCTGGTCCTCCGGATTTTCTCTGGATTCATCTGCAACATCTATTGTTAGGTCTGCAGCCACGCCGCACACTATATGGTAACCATCATTCTACAAAATAAATGCTACCAGCAGGGGACTTTTTCGGTTCATTCAATGCGGCAACAGCGGCCCGCAGTTGGGTCTTGCATTCCTCCAGCTCCTGTGACAGCCGAGTGTTCTTCTCTGTAAGAACCTGCACAAGAAAGATGATCCTTAAATTAGTTCTGCTAACTGTTTCAAGTCTCAGGGGCTACTGATACATATAACCGTCAGATTTGCTTACCCGTACATCCTTTACATATTGATCTGTGGCTCTGGCTAGACCATCTTGAGCAGCACAGAGGTACGCCTCTCCAGAATTGAAGGCATCAAATGCCTCTGGTGAGAAACAAGCATCGCGGAGTACGGCCCGGCGGCGCCCATGATTCATAGTGCTTTCCACTTCTGAATTTGTGGCGGATAATCTATCCGCATCCTCTATAGGGGGATTATCCGGCGCCCGCCCCATATCGGCTTCTGCCTCTATGTCCGGTACTGGCGCCCGACTGGTGGAAGCATGATTAGCAACATCGTCGGACATATTCCGGCGAGCGTTTTTTCTGTTAAAGAAACACGGGCGTCATTCCATTTCAAGAAAGACGGCAACCACGGAGCAGGGTTTCTGTTATACCTTTGCGCCGGTGTCTCCATCCTGACCGCCTTCCTTTTTGGCCTGCCCGGCCTCGGTGCCTCTTGTTGGCGCGTTGCTGCGGGTTCGACAGGGCGTCCCGAATGCCTTCCCTGTAAAAACGCCATATGTATATGGTAGGTGAGCTGTCTAAAAGGGGATCCTAGTTTTTGGAGTTGGGATTTTTGGTTTTTCTTATGTGCGATGCAGGAAGCAGTCCGGGATAGTCGGCCGTAATGACCACCATGGCATCATCGCAGCTTAACTGATAGAACTGCCGGTCTATCAGCTCCACGAATATGACCGGATCTTCTTCGAGTCCGGAGTCGAGGGCCCGGTCAGGGTCCTCTGGTTGTGGGGAGGGGCTGCTGACCTCCTTTATGGCTTTTCGCAGTTCCTGCGCAAAATGGCAAGGTGAATACCTGCGACAAAGAATGGGGGAAAGAATGGAAGTAAGGAGATATAACTCACCCAGCTTGGAGGATTGTACATGGAGAATCCATCCCGTGGCTTGACACGGATGAACTCCTCTTCCTCTCCCTTGAACAGTTCGAACAGAATTTTTGCTAAAGCGGCAGCATTGTCCGGACCCTTACACCCGCAACGGGTGGCGTCATCCGCCCCGTTAAAACACCACAAGGGGTGCCCTCGATATTGAAGTGGTTGCACTCCCCGCATTATGCATATTGACATAACTTCGGTTACTGTCAATCCTGATTGAGCCAGTGCTTTAATCCGGTTCATCAGGTAAAGGACATCTCCATTGTCTTCCTCCTGGGGGCTCTGTGGGCGCCAACTTCGGCATTTCTTTAGAGGAGCATTGCTGAACTCAGGAAGACCCCGCCGAACAGGGTCCAGAAGGGGAACGTCCTCCATATAAAACCATTCCAAAGGCCAGTCTTCGGACGACTTCTTCGGGGTACCGGACAGGTATCCGGTTCCGGCGATGCGCCATATTTCGGCTCCGCCCACTTGATAAAGTGACCCCCTCTGTGTGCGAGGGACGAGGCAAAATAGCCTTTTCCATAGATCGAAATGAGCCTCGCAGCCCAGGAACAACTCACAGAGAGCAACATAGCCAGCGATGTGTAAAATGGACCCAGGGGTGAAATTGTGTAATTGGAGGTCGTAGAACTCCAGGAGCCTGCGGAGGAACGGATGAATTGGAAATCCGAGTCCCCTTAACAAATAAGGAACAAGGTAGACCCGCTCCCCCGTAGAGGGAATCGGGAAGCTCTCCGCTTGCTCCCTGCCATTATAGGTGGCAAGCCCGGCTCGAACGGGCACCATGTATGCTGGAGGGAGAAATCCCTTAGTCTGCAGTTTGATTAATCGACTGTGTGGGACTGAACACCTCTCCCAATCACCGGGCTTAGGGCTACAGGGGCGGGAGGAGGAGCTGCGGAGGTCGGCCATGCTGGAATGGATCTTTCCGAAGTGCGCTCTGATGCATTCTCGCTGGGGGAGGATGGTATGGATCGGATCTGAGAATCCCCATCCTTTTAATAGACAATTTATTTATCTGGCTAGGGGGGCAAATGTAAAAACACCCTGGCGCCTCATATTCATTCGACGCGTGGGAGATAGCCCTTATTGGGCGCAGAAGCCAAGAGGTCCAAACATTTATGGGACCGGACACTGCTCAACAAATGTTCGAAATTTGGAGAAGAACCCGCCTTGCAATGTCAAAGACAACACTACGCGCCGGACTCTCGTCATTGAAGCCTGGTTCGGGGCTACTGAGGGAGTCCTAGATTAGGGGGTCTCTGGACAGCCGGATTATATCCTTTGGCCGAACTGTTGGACTACGAAGATACAAGATTGAAGACTTCGCCCCGTGTCCGGATGGGACTCTACTTGGCGTGGAAGGCAAGCTAGGCAATACAGATATGTATATCTCCTCCTTTGTAACCAATGGCGAAGCCACGTTAGACCTGTGTAGTCGAGCGACTACACGGGATTTTCGTTAGTCCATGAACCCCACTACGTTAGGCCCATCTATTAGGATTTGTTCGGCGTAGCAATTCGCTGGGCCATAGCAAAACCACCTTTCCCCAAATAATAACAAAAAAAGGCAAAAAAATACCTCGGTCCTCTGGTTGTACTGGATCGGCAAATATCCCCAAATCAATCATGTACTTTCTCCTTAAACTTCTCTGGCTTTCCAACTTTTAGCTCGTTAATCCACAAAAGGAGAACTTCTCGATTGCATATGTGCCAACAAAAAACCTTTCTCGATTGTGTACGTTCAGCGTCTCACCCCAATCTGTGCGGTCTGCACATCTAGCAACCCCAATCGGATATTGAAGAGTCTCACCAGACCATGGAGAACCGCCGTGAGCCGTGAGGCCGTGACCCATGAGGCACAGTCACCTCCGGCCATCCGCGGCCACGACCGACGCACACCATGCGGCATCCATGGGCATCAATTGATCCAGACTGAGTTGATCAAATAATTCAATATTGCTGCCTGAGTTGATCAAATAATTCAGGATTGCTGGCTACACTAATCAAACACCAGGATGTTCTCCATAGATTTGTAAGTTGAATCTTTTCAGTATGTTAGCTACCTTCTCTAGCCTCTAGGCCTCTTCCAATTTTATTCTCCCACAAGTCATGAGCATAGCAGGATTATGGTGTAAGAGATGGTTTTTATTAAGAATTAGAATTGTTGATATTTTCTTCTCTCACGGATGTTATTATGCATAGATATCAATGATCACAAAGGGCTACTACAATAAATAAATAAATGTACATTTTTCATGTTTAAGCTATCTAGAAAAATCTTCATTAGAGAAGTTTGACATCACAAGGTTTTGATCCAGGCACCGCTACTGTTTGTAACCGACCTTGTGTAACCCTGGCCCCCTCCGGTGTCTATATAAGCCGGAGGGTTTTAGTCCGTAGGACAACATACAATCATACCATAGGCTAGCTTTTAGGGTTTAGCCACTCCGATCTCGTGGTAGATCAACTCTTGTAATAATCGTATCATCAAGAATGAATCAAGCAGGACCTAGGGTTTTACCTCCATCAAGAGGGCCCGAACCTGGGTAAAACATCGTGTCCCCTGCCTCCTGCTACCATCCGCCTTAGACGAACAGTTCGGAACCGCCTACCCAGGATCTGCCGGTTTTGACACCGATAGGGACCTACAATGCCACTTTACCCAAGGAGGAGCGCTGGATGATTCAAGTTCAAGTTCCAGGAAGGACTTTCATGCCAGTCACCGAGCCCATAGAGTTTTCCTTTGATGCACCAACTTGGAGTCTAGGAAAGAGCATGACAGCCCACATCACCATGGGACGTATTGGGGAAGTCTACCACAAGGATCTCAAGGATACTATCTACCAGATTTGTGGGCGCCGTGATGAGCATTAGGAGATGATCAGCACTAGGAAGGATAGATCAATTGCAGCTTTCATCCAGGAGTTAAACCAGCACATTCGACGCCAGGAGAACCAGATGTGTGCAGGCATGATAGACCTGAAGAAGGCCATGACCAAGATCACGGAGCTGGAGGAAGAACTCAAGGCTACACGTGAAGATTATAAGGAGGAAATCATCGTACTAGTGGAGAAGAATGACGACCTAATTAAGAAGATCGGGATATTCATGGGAGACCCTACACCAGTAGAAGCAGACGAAGAACCCAAGGAGATTCTCCCGGAAGACTACATCATCATCGACGACACCGACTCTGACGATAGCGATGATGACTATGTTGATGAAGCTGGAGCAGATATCATGGAGTCTTCATCGGAGCAGTTTTTCTAGTAGACCACCAAATCAGTAGTAGTATTCCCCCATGTAAATAGAGTAGTCCGAGCACTTTCACGATAGTTCTAGACCGATCATATGCCCTTGATTGATTGAGTGAAATGTTTGTGTTTGTCTCATGTGCATATGGGTAGTGTTTTCTCATTAGACCTCATTCTATTCTAATCTCTGCCCTCTAAACCCATCAGATGCCTCCGAGACGTGACAATGGATTTTCCTTCCCACCGGAGCTCACTCAGTTGATCCAGCAGCAGAATGCATTGATGCAGTTGCTAGTCCAGAATTAGAATCAGGGGAACAACAGCAACAACAACAACCCACCACCACCAGCACCACCTGTTGATCACTTAACCCGTTTCCTTAGACAAAATCCGCCGGTGTTCTCCAGTAGCACCGAGCCTATAGTAGCAGATGATTGTCTCCGCAAGATTGGAAGGGAGTTAACCACTACATGATGTACTGATGCTGAGAAGGTGCGCTTTGCCGCACATCAGTTGGATGGGCCAGCAGCATCATGGTGGGAAAATTACACTGTCACCTACCCTATAGCCATGGTGACATGGGACCAATTTCAGCAGGCTTTCCGTACTGCCCATGTTTCAGCAGGAGCTATGGCCATGAAGAAGCGTGAGTTTTGCAACTTGCGCCAAGGAGGACGGACAGTTGGCCAATACGTGGATGACTTTAGTAAGTTAGCACGTTATGCCTCGGATGACGTTGCTACGGATGTAGCTAAGCAGGAGAAGTTTCTGGAAGGACTAAATGATGAGTTGAGCATGCAGTTGATGGTAGCAACTTTCAACAACTACCAGGAGTTGGTAGATCGTGCTCTTATGATTGAAGGGAAGCAGCAACAGATTGAGAGCCGCAAGAGGAAGTATGGACAAGGGAAGTACAATTCAGGAGCTCAGCAGAAGCCACATTTTACCCCAAAATAGGGAGGACATTTTCAGCATACCCATGGAGGAGGGAGTTTGCATAATCATAATGACCCCAAGAACGGTAATGGGAATGGGGGAAGCAACGGTTAGAACCGTACCAACCCATCAACCCCAGCCTTGAGAGACCTGAGCCAAGTCACTTGTTATAAGTGTAAGAAGACCGGACATTATGCCAATGAGTGTCCTGAAGCCCAGAATGGAAATGGCAATGGAAGCTCTGGGAAGAAGCCGAACCCTTTCAACAGGGGATAGGTAAACCACGTTAACGTGGAGGAGGTTGAAGCCCAGCCAGATGCAGTAATAGGTAAGTTTTTAGTTAAGTCATTTACTGCACTCGTTCTTTTTGATACTGGTGCATCGCATTCATACATCTCAAGGGGATTTGTGGATAAGTATAAACTTCCAACCCAAGCCCTTAGGTCACCCATGTTAGTAACCTCGCCTGGAGCAGAGTATATGGTTAGTTTATGGTGTGATCGGTTACCATTAAGGATTGGTAACTATGTATTTCCCTCGGACCTAATAGTATTGGAATCTCAAGGATTGGATGTGATATTAGGCATGGATTGCTTATCGAAGCATGGAGGGAACATTGAATGCGCCAGTAAGTCAATTTTGCTTACGACACCAGAAGGAAGAAGGATCACGTATGTATCCCGGCATGTGTTGAAGAGAACTCAAGTAAATTACTTATCAGGAGTTGTGCTGGAAGAAGTACCAGTGGTGAAGGATTTCCCTGACGTATTTCCAGAAGAATTTCCAGGCATGCCACCGGATAGGGACATTGAGTTTTTGATTGAGCTTTTGCCAGGCACATGACCAATATCTAAGAGACCATATAGAATGCCCGCAAAGGATTTGGAGGAGATTAAGAAGCAGATTAAGGAGTTACTGGATAAGGGATATATTCGCCCAAGTTCGTCACCTTGGGGATCACCAGTACTTCATACATCTCAAGGGGATTTGTGGATAAGTATAAACTGCCAACCCACCTAAGGATGGATCGTTAAGGATGGTTGTTGATTATCGAGGATTGAATTAAGTGACGATCAAGAATAAGTACCCACTGCCAATGATCAATGATCTGTTTGACCAATTGCAAGGAGAAAAGGTATTTTCCAAGATCGATTTGCGATCAGGATACCACCAGTTGAAGATTCGAGAGCAGGACATACCTAAGACAGCTTTTACTACGAGGTACGGGCTGTATGAGTATACCGTTATGTCATTTGGTCTGACTAACGCACCTGCTTATTTTATGAACATGATGAACAAAGTGTTTATGGAGTTTTTGGATAAGTTCGTCGTAGTGTTCATTGATGATATTCCGGTTTACTCAAAGAATGAAGAAGAACATAAAGAACATTTGCGTTTGGTACTTGGTAAGCTCAGAGAACATTAGTTATACGCCAAGTTCAGCAAATGTGAGTTTTGGTTGAAGGAAGTTGGATTCCTCGGACATGTTATATCTGAAGAAGGAATAGCAGTAGATCCCACCAAAGTTGTCACTGTGACAAATTGGGAAGCTCCAACAACGGTTGGAGAGATCTGGAGTTTTCTTGGACTCGCATGATACTACCAGAGATTCATTGAAAATTTCTCGAAGATTGCAAAACCTATGACGGAGTTGTTGAAGAAGGATACCAAGTTCAAATGGACTAAGGAATGTGAAGCCAGTTTCCAAGAGTTGAAGAAACGTTTGGTTACCTCGCCAGTGTTGATTCTACCAGATTAGTGCAAGGATTATGAGGTGTATTGCAATACTTCACGTCGAGGAATTGGAGCAGTGCTTATGCAAGAGGGAAGAGTTGTTTCTGTGCTTCACGACAGCTGAAACCTCATGAGTTGAATTATGCCACGCATGATTTGGAGTTAGCGGCCGTAGTGCATGCATTGAAGACTTGGAGACATTTTCTCATTAGAAACCATTGTGAAGTGTACACGGATCACAAGAGTTTGAAGTATATTTTCACGCAGAAGGAGCTAAATCTCAGGAAAAGGAGATGGTTGAAGCTCATCAAGGATTATGATATGAGATTGCATTATCATCCCGGAAAGGCTAACGTAGTAGCCAATGCGCTGAGCCATAAGAGCCATGTCAACACACTAATGACGGTAGATTTACCGAGGGAGTTAGCCGAAGATCTTCGCGAGCTATGTTTGGCGATAGTTTCGAGAGGCTATGTAGCAGCATTGGAGATACAGTCTACTCTTATGGATAAGATCAGAGAAGCTCGGAAGACCGACAAGGAGATTGCCTCTATAAAGGAGAAGATGAGCAAAGGAAAAGTTAAAGGATTTCGTGAGGATGAGCACGATACCCTATGGTTTGAGGGTCGCGTTTATGTGCCCAATGACCCAGAGATCAGGAAGTTAAATTTGCAAGAGGCGCATGATTCACCATATTCGATTCACCCAGGAAATACCAAGCTGTATTTGGATTTGAAGGATACTTTCTGGTGGGCCGAAATGAAGAAGGATATTGGAGAGTATGTAGCAGTTTGTCATGTATGTCAGAGAGTAAAGGCAGAGCATTAGAAGCCAGTAGGATTGCTACAGCCATTGCCGATACCCGAATGGAAGTGGGATAAGCTAGGCATGGATTTTATCACGGGATTACCCAGTACCCACTCAGGCTATGACTCGATATGGGTTGTAGTCGATCGCTTGACGAAGTTAGCTCATTTCATCCTAGTGAAGACCACTTACACCAGTGCTAAGTTGGCAAAGATATACATGACCAGGATCGTATGTCTACATGGAGTTCCGAGGAGCATTGTATTAGATAGAGGAACCCAGTTTACCTCAATGTTCTGGAATCAGTTGCACGAAACTTTGGGTACCAGGCTAGAGTTCAGTACAGCTTTTCATCCGCAGACAGATGGACAGACCGAGAGAGTCAATCAGATTTTGGAGGATATGCTAAGAGCTTGTGCGCTAGATTATGGATCTAGTTGGGACGACAATTTGCCATATGCAGAGTTCTCTTACAACAACAGTTATCAATCCAGTTTGAAGATGGCCCCTTTCGAAGCCTTGTACGGAAGGAGGTGCAGGACCCCATTGTCGTGGGATGAGGTTGGAGACCGCCAGTTGTTTGGACCGGATTTGATTAAGGAGTCTGAACAGAAGGTGAAATTGATTCACGATAGGCTCAGGTAGCCTAGTCCAGGCAGAAGAGCTACGTAGATTCTAAATGCAAGGAGACAGTTTACGAAGTCGGAGACCGAGTTTATCTTCGTGTATCTCCACTTCGAGGAGTTAAGCACTTTGGAATTAAGAGAAAGTTAGCGCCACATTTTGTGGGACCATACAAAGTTTTGGAGCGTATGGGAGAAGTTGCTTACAAGTTGGAGTTGCCCGAAGGATTGTCAGGAGTTCACGACGTGTTCCACGTTTACCAGTTGAAAACGTGTCACGCAGAGATGGCTGATATACCGCTAAGAGATACAGTGTCGCTGGAAGCAATTCAGTTGGATAGTGATTTGACTTACAAGGAGAAACCAGTCAAGATTCTCGAATATGCCAGCCGAGTTACCCGCAACAAGGTTATCAAGTTTTGTAAAGTTCAATGGAGCCACCATACCGAGGATGAAGCCACCTGGGAGCGAGAGGAAGATCTGCTGAAGGACCACCCTCACCTATTTTCTAGGCAATCCGAATCTTGAGGGCGAGATTCATCTTAAGGGGGGTAGGTTTGCAACATCCCAAATTTTCAACTTGGAATGTTATACATTAGGTCATCACTTCATATCATATTTTATTTGCTTTTGGCCTGATCCAGAAATTCTACGCAACTCAAGGACCCATGAAGAGAGTTGGGGATTTCGTTATTTTCATATTTGGGGTTTTCTCAAATTTTGAAAATAGGATCATTGATTTTATTTATTTTATCTTCAATTATTTCTATAATAAAAATATGAGAGAGGGGATAAATGACTTTCCCAAAATAAATAAATATTGAAGGTTTAATAAAAAATCAAGTAAGATTTTATTTCGGAGTTTTCTCGCTATTTTATTGAATTTAGGAAAAATTAGACGTTTTTCAAACCTGCATTTTAGAGCCAAGAAAATGTTCATCTTGTTCCAAATATTTTATTTAGACGGTGAAAATTTGTTTTGGAATTTTTAGATTTTTATTTATTTTTCTAGGATTTTTCTTAGTTCGGCGGGATTATTTAAAAATATCTCCGCACCCGACTGGGCCGAAGGCCCGCGCCGCCGCCATCTTCCCCACGCCGCGCCGCCGTCGACCCGGACTCCAAGTCCGAGAGGGACTCCTCCACGCCGCTGCCTTGCCCCTTCCCCAAGCCGCCACCCCCTCCCTCTTAAATACCGCCGCCGCCCTCCCCACCTCACCACCCGACCCGCCCTGTCGCCGATAGTAGCAGCAGCAGCCGCCACCCGAGCCGCCGCCGCCTTGCACTGCCGCCAGGAGCCGCCGCCGCCGCCGTAGCCCCGCCACCCCACGCTGCCCCGCCGCCACACCAGAACCCCGCCGGAGCCGAGCCGAGGTAGCCGTCATTGCCTCGGTTTTCGCAAAGAAAACTGATCAGATTTTTTCTTCAAAAAACCTAGATCCGGTTCGGTTTATTTTTCTTCGGTTTAGTTATTTAGTGAAGGCTGCTTTTTCATTCATTTTTACGAACGGTATTCGTCGTTTAGCCGCAGACAGCGAACGTTCGTTCGTTAGCCTGTTCGTCGTTTTTCTTTTTCTCAGATTTTCCGCGATTATTTCTGATCGTGATTTCTGATCTGATTTTCATTTTAGTTTAACTTTTCGCTCATTTATCGAAATCAGGCGATTCAAGCGCCTGGAGTTTTGTCTCGAAACCCTCTTTCCGTTTAACCAACTCAAACAGGTTTTTGCTTCTGTAAAATTTGACTTAGAGATCCAGATTAGTAAACAAAGCTTGTTTCTTTTGTCGTTTGCCTTCCGTCGCTTCATTTGTTTTGTTTCTTTTTGCAAACCGGAGTTCTTAAGTTGAACTTTCTGGTTAGATCTCTTATTTGAGTTTTACCCGTGCATTAGATTAGTACTTATTGTATGCTTGTTTGTTTGCGATAGAGTACCCGGAGTGCGCCGCTTGCTACTTCGAATCTCTAGGTTTCGCGGATCATCAGCAAGGCAAGTAACACTTTGATCATACCTCTTTACTACCCCGTTTTTATTGCATTAGATCAAACCCTCAAACATTTCATGATTAGGATCTAATTAAATTGTGGGTTTTGGGATGTAGATGAGGTAGTACCTATTACCTGTTTTATTATCAAACCCTTGGGAGTTACTTCTACGTTTGCTTGTTATGCCATGATATGCTAGTAGATGTGGATTGGGTGAGTGTATCCATGATAGATGTGAGATTGTTAAATTAATGGTTTATTTAAGGTGGCAACTTAAACACACATCTGGATGGATTGAGGCACCTGGGTATTCCAGCGATTGCCTGTTTTTCTTTATGGACCGCCACCTAGGCTCAAAGGGATCATGAGATTATTCATACTAGAAACTTCTGTGTGCAGCCACAAGCTACTATGGGCTCTAGCATAGTTGACTAGCAGATGTAGGGGATGTAGGTTGGTACTGTCTACCCGATCGTAAGGTGCTAGCGCTTCTGAAAGACTATGTCTTGGTCATCCATTTCTCAAACATCATGCAGTGCGAGAAAATACAACGGAGGAGATCGAGTCTTGTGGGTAAAAGTTCGCAAACCTCTGCAGAGTGTATAAACTAATCATGGTTAGCCGTGTCCTCGGTTATGGACGTCTTGAGTATCTAGTACTTGGATTATCATGTGAATCTCATCATGTTACTCTAATTAATTTTGTTGGGATTTAATGATGATGTTTAATTGGGATTGAGAGGATGTCTATCTTCTCAATGTTTAACAAGTACCATGATAGTTAAATAAAATTTATTCCTTTGCAGTAGGGAAAAATTGGCTTTATGCAAAACCTGTAACCATAGAGCTTTCCACCAGCCATATATGCACGTAGTATAGCTTTATTCTTTCATTACTCTCTATGTGTTACATTGCCAGCATATTCCATGTGCTGACCCGTTTTCGGGCTGCAACGTTCATGTTGCAGACTTTTCAGACGACGAGTAAGGTGCCTTTAGGTCGTGGTTCTATACTCAATGATGCCGTTGGAGTTGATGGACTCACTTATCTTCCAAGCCTTCTGCTGTTATCGTTATTAGATGGCCTTAAGCCATATTATTTGTAATAAGTTCTCTTTTGAGACACTCGTTGTAATAAGCGTGTGATTGCTACTCTGTTATAAATTCTTCAAGTACTGTGCGTGTCAACATTACTGATCCAGGGATGACACTGAAGCACAGAGATCGGACCGTTTGAGGTCTGGTCGCTACATTACTCCACTATGCTAGAGCCCATAATAGCTTGTGGCTGCACACGAAAGTTTCTAGCATGAATAATCTTATGATTCCTTTGAGCCTGGGTGGTGGTCCATAGGAAGATCACACAGGTACTCCGGGATTTCCGAAAAAATACAGGCAACACTGGGTACTCCAGGTGCCTCAATCCACCCAGATGTGTATTTAAGTTGCCACCTTAAGTTGAATCATTAATTAACATTCTCACATGTGTCATGGATTTCACTCACCCAAACCACGTCTACAGGCATATCATAGCAATATAAGTAATTCGGATAAGTAACTCCCAAGGGTTTGAATGTAACAGGGCAATAGGTTCTATCTCATCAACTACTTCCCAACCCACATGTTAAATCACATCCCAACCATGCAATGTTTGAGGATTGGAACTAATGTATGATCAAAGTGTGAACTTTCCTACAATCTTGATGAATATGATTCACACTCAAAATTCTTGATAGTTCTACTCGTCACACTCCGGTCAATCTATCATAAGCAAGCAAGAGTAACTACACATAAGCAATCACTCAAAAGGTCAGAAAGAACGAAGAACAATTCGGAAAGCATCAAAACCAAGAAAATAACTCTTCCAACATAAAACAATTTCTTACAGTACCAAAATTATGTGTATTTTGCCTTATCAGAAAGTTTAGGTCAAGAGCTTCGATTTGCAAAAAGAATCAACTCAAACGGAGTTATGAAACTCAAGTTACGATCAAATGAAGTTTGAATTCAAATCTGGTATAATTCAAATTTTAAACTTTCAAAAACATGTTTGAGTTGGATTACTGGATAGAGGAGATCATAACGAAGAAGTGCGCGTTGGTTTCGTTGAATTTGGACAAACGAGTTAAAAGTTGTGGTCGTTTGAAAAACAAGGGCCAATCTATAAATAAAAATATTCACAAACGAGTCCCTGGCAGAAAACTAAAAATAAAAAGAAAAATACTAAATAGCGAACGTTCGCTACAGTGGCTTATAGGACGAAAACCGTTCGCTACAAATCCTAAACTAGCGAACGTCCACTAACTAATTAACCTAACTATTAAATAAAACCGTCTTTAGAAGAAAACCAGAGAAGACCAAAATAAACCGGACCGGGGACGGTTTATACCGGTTCAGTGTGGATCGGATCTGGTGGTGGTGGATCGGTCAACTTCGGCGGCTTCCCGCGGCGGCGGTCGTCGGCGAGGAGCGGGGCGACGCGAGGCGAGGCGGCGGCGGCAACAGCGGCAGCAGCAGGCGGTAGCAGCGCGAAGCGGCATGGGTGGCGGAAGGCGGCAGCGGCAAAGTGCAGCGGCGGCGGCGCGGCTTCGGCAGGATGCGGGAGGCGTGGCGAGAGGCGGGGAAGAGGAGAGAGGGTCGGGGCGGGGCCGGATTTGTAAGAGGGAGGGGCGATGGCGTGTGGAAGGGGCAAGGGCGGCGCGGTGTCCGGCCATTGGACGGCGGCGGCGTGTTCTGGCTCGGGACTTCGTCCCGAGCTTGGGGAAGGCGGAGCTGGGCCGTGGCCTGGCTTTGGCTGGGCCGGCCCAGTCGGCGAGAAGCGAGTTTTTTTAAAATAAAGATTTTCCAGACGAACCAAAATAAACAAAACAAAAAAATTATATAGGCATATAATATATCTAAATTTTTAGAAAAAGACTTCCTACAAGATGAACATTTTTCTAGTAGCAAATAAAATCCACACAAATTCAAATAATTCAAACAGTGCTATTTCTACAATAAAACCCAATGAAAATCATTTTGAAATACCAAAATGAATTCAAATTTATTTATCTCTAATTTTCTGACATAGGGAATCATGTTACCCTATTTTCCATAAATTTTATTTTTGGAGAAAAATAATTTGAATAAAACTCAAATAAACCAAATTGAAAAATAATTTCAAATGGATTTTAAATTTGAGTTTCTTTGAAACTCCCAACTCATATTTCATATGTTTTGAAGAAGTCATTTTATCTTCTCTCATGAAAATCATTGAGTCACTTAAAGTTTCAGAATTGGAAATATTTTCGAATGAAATTCAAACATTTTTAACACCCCTTGTCATTTAAATAAATGGAAGAAGTCATTTCATCTTCTCTCCAGGGTTTTGTGGTGAAAAGGATTTGAATTCATGGAGATCAGAAAGCAAAGATGAAAGTTTGGGAAGTCCTTTTATTCCCTCTCATTAAACTTTCAAAAAGTTCGAATTTCACTCAATCAATCACACAACAATCAATCTATCTATTTATTATAACATTCCAAAATTTAGAATTTCGGGATGTTACAAACCTGCCACCCTTAAGATGAATCTCTTCCTCGAGATTCGGAGAGGCTAGAAAGAAATAGGTTAGGTTTGGGGTCTTCTCCGGGGGTCTGGGGTGCTACCACACTTAGAAGCATGGTTACGGTTTCATCAAAACTCATATACTTCATCCATATTGTTAACAGTGTCGGTCTTCTCAGATCTTCAGGATAATTCCTTATCTGGGCTCTTTCGGTAGTGGCATAACCTTTTCCTCAATTCTTCTATCTTTCATCTAGGTAAGGTTCTTCCATGACTGGGTCTTCTTTAGCTGACGGGTCTGGCGCCAAAACTAAACAACTATCGACATCTCATGGTGGTCATCCATTTATGGTTTCTCCTGCAGGAAATGGGTCTGGGTTGATCCTCATCGTATAACCTACGGTTGGCAAAAGCTGCCTTGTACAAGCGGAAAATACCTATACCATTCTAAGGCTTAAACAAGGTTTTGATCATCGTCTCTCTACTATAGGTAATTCACTCAGATTTACCATCCCATATAGCAAGGCGGACAATAAGAGTAAGTCGGTATGGTGATCAATCCATCCCGCACCCAAATCATTACCCCGTATATGGTTTAGCAAATCTCGCATTCTAACACTCGGTCATCCTCACCAGCATTGCAGAATTTCTCTTGTCGACGAACCAAGTTCGGATAAATCCATGGATTCTACAAGCCAAACAAACATCTGTCGTTCCTTCACATCTCTCAGGTTTTGCATAAACTCCTATAAAATCATCGGTCGATAAAGCTGTAACTTCTTCCAGGGTTTTTTCTTCAGCAAGAATGTGCTTGCTTCTTGGCAGGTCCTGGGCCTGTGGGTTATGGCCCATCTCATTACTTGTAATCCTTGAGCTCATCCTAGGGGAAACTGATTATTATTCCAACTTCCAACTTCCAAGTATTCTTAAATCCATCCCATTGTACTGTCTTCCTTCCGTCTATGGGCACTAAGACATTATTACTCAGACTCATCATGGAGTTACAATTCCAACATCATAACTCCTTTATATCCAATAGTAATTTATCTCTTCATCCTCGTGGGATATCCCACATACCGAGATAAAAACTTATACTTATGAAGTCCATATTCCACTTTGTGGAACATCATTATCCTTTCCAGAGTCAAGCGTCCTTACAGGGGAATTTGGCCATCTCTGCATGGCACTTCTTCAACTGGGAAACGTGAAACACATCATGAACTGCTGACAGTCCTTCGGGTGACTCCAACTTGTTGGCCACTTCTCCCATACGCTCCAAAACTTGGTATGGTCCTACAAATCTCGGGGCTAACTTTCCCTTAACTCCAAATCCTTTAACTCCTTGCAGAGGGGACACACAAACAACATACTCTGTCTCCAATTTCATAGACTACCTCCTTGCGTTTTTTAGTCTGCATAACTCTTCTGCCTGGACTGAGCTACCTTCAGTCTATCTCGAATCAACTTAACATTCTCTTCTCACTCCTTGATCACATTTGGTCCAAGCAACTGACGGTCTCCAACTTCATCCCACATACTCTTGGGGTATCACACATATCGAGACAAAACTCGTATTCATTTTGTCCAAAATCCACTCAGTGGAATATCCTTATCTTTTCTAGGGGTCAAGGGTTCTCACAGGGTACTACCACCCTTAAAATGCTCTAATTCTTCCATAGACCATATTTCTCATATCCTTGAAAATGGTCAAAAATCTTCTTCATAGAGTAACAACTCATAAAATCAATATCAGCACCAACGATGCTAGCTTTATTCATTCTCCAATGATTACAATCTCTCGCTTTTCCATTACATGTCTCAACTCAACATCTTGATACAAAAGAGTTGTTCCCACTACTTATACTACTACTACATTACTTCTCACAGACGCAACTAATTATCACAAGTCTCCTTCTCCTTGGGACAATCCATGGCAAAGTGCCCTGCTTCATTACAACAAAAACATATTACTTCTGACAACTCCTGAGGTTTCCTTTTTGGGCAATTGCTGAGGTAGTGCCCTAACTCCTTGCACCTATAACAGGTGATATGACTCAGATCCTTCCTGGAATCCAATCTACTTCTCTTCCTGGACCTTTCCATGCCAATCATGGCTTCTATTTCTTGTGGGTCATACTCTACTTCCTCCGTTGGGAATTCTACTAGATCCCCATTCATACAATTCTGGGAGATGTGTCCTTCTTCTCCACATGAATAGCATGACTTGGTGTAGGGTTTAATTGGTTCTTCTTTGGGTGTGTCCCCAACATCTTCCCTCATCACGGGTTCTTCTAAAGTTCTCATAAGGGATCCTTTCTTTACTTCTTTCTTTTGTTGTATGGTTCTTCGTACCATGGGGTAAATGTGACACTGAGCAGGATAGTGGGTAGTCCCTTCACACAAGAAACAAGTAATCTGCCTAGTTGGGCATTCTTCAACTGGGTGACTTCCTTCACAATTAGGGCATTCATCCTTGTGTTCTTTATGGGTGTGTCCTATTTCTCCACAAAGCTTGAATGCACAAGGTTTCTTCATATACTTTCCAGAAGGCTTCAATTTCTGGGACACGAACCGAGACTTTAGCAAAGTCAAATTAAAATCTTTCCAAGTGGTTACTCCTTGCCATCCATTGATGGTTTGGTACATCCTCCACCAAGTAGCAGCACCTCTTTCAAAGCACCAAAGAGCATGCTGGATCATATCCTTTCCAGCTATAGGGTTATTGTTCATATGATCCTCCATGTTCTGAATCCATCGGTCTGTCTCCAATTGACTTATCGATCCAGGGAAACATGAATTCATCTCCATTCGTCCTCTATTGGGTCCATGGGTTTGGGTGAGATAAGAGAGATAGAGAGGGATACACACAATGCAAACAAAAGTTTTGAAAAGATAGTTTTTTTGTGGATGTCGGAAAAACATCAAACAAATGACAGCTTACAAACGTCGCATCTAACGTAGGCATATAACAGGGGTTGGGTCTTCTAAAGGTCAATAAATCTTCAAAGTCATCAAGCTCTACGAGTCTTGTTCATGTCTCCGATGGCTTCTTTCGATCGTGCTTGTCCTTCTCAAGTTCTTTTGCCAGATCATCTCTGTTGACACGAAGTCTCTCATGACGTCCTTCAATATTTCTAGAGTTGCATTCCAAACTTCTGGGTTTCAACATCCTTGGCATGAGCCATGGTCCTACTGTCCTTCAGTTCCTGACAAATCTCTGGTATCTCGAGGTTGTAGCTCCT
Source organism: Triticum aestivum (assembly GCF_018294505.1). Classification (NCBI taxonomy): domain Eukaryota; kingdom Viridiplantae; phylum Streptophyta; class Magnoliopsida; order Poales; family Poaceae; genus Triticum; species Triticum aestivum. The sequence continues at coordinate 8,712,249 of NC_057809.1, read as the reverse complement.
CCAGCTTGGCTACTTTCAGCTTTTGGTTCCTGATTTCTTCACGAATTGCCTCCTTGTCAAATATGACTTCCTACAAGTCCATCTTAAACCTCTTGATGTATTACTCCAGATTCTGGCGATACACCAGCTAAGGTTAAAACTTCATCTTACTGATAGGTGCTCCATCAGCCTTCTTCCATCCAATCCATTCTGAAGAAATGCATCCTTAACTCAGCACGGTGACCATAGTAGATGACATCACGGATAACCGTGTTTCTGCCCTTGTCATTGCCAAGAGCTATCTTCCATAGTTGATATCTCCAGCCTTAGGGTTTAGTTGACAGAACTTCAAGTTTTTTTAACTCTCCATACTTTGGTCCTTCTCCAATACACCTTGATCTCGGGTATGGACAGCTTCCATAGTCTGCCAAGTTCCATAAGGTTAGCCTTACTAGGTCATACTAAATCTGGAAATTCTTCATAGCCTCCAAATTCTCCTAGTCTTCGGAGTCTTCAACCGTTGCAGTTTCCATTATTATAATGCACGGTAAAATCTTCTCATTCCGAAGTGGTCTTAGTTTTCCGATATCTTGTACTTCTTGGAGTGGTCTCATCAGCCGAATCTTCGTGTGGTCAAAAAGGGAAAGGGGTATAGTCTCACTAAAAGGGAACATTTCGATAAAGCTCAGAAAAGAGGAGAGGTAAAAGATCTTTTTGAAAAGAAAGTTGTAGAGAAAATATTTCTTATGGGCTTGCCAGTTTCTAGGGGTCACGTCCTACAGTCAACATGTGCTCTGATACCATCTTGTAGTGACCTGACCTCAGACGGTCAAGTCTCTGTGCTTAAGTGTCATCCCTGGGTCAGTATGCTGACACACATAGTACTCGAGGATTTATAACAGATGTAAATCACATGTATAAAATAACGTAAATCACTACCAAAAATACACTTCCGTGATGATACGTGTTTGTCACAGTAGGTCGTGTTTTTTGTCATGCATGTACATCCATGACAAATTTATGACAGAATCAAGATAGTCATACATGTGCTGTCGTAGAAGTGTTCCATGACATTACCAAAATTATCATCACGGAAGTGTCCACTTCCATGATGATAAATCGCGCGTCATAGAAGTGCTTTCGTCAAGGGTGACCGACACGTGGCATCCACCGTAACGGAACGCCGTTAAGCTATCGGGTCGGGTTTTGGATCCGATAACCTGTTAACAGCCCCGGCCAATGGGGATTTTCCACGTGTAAAATCATCATTGGCTGGAGGAAACATGTGCCGGCTCATCATTGGGACAGATGTCATCCACTCATTAGACAGAAGGAACCTATGATACGTCGACATGTGGCACGGCCCAATAGAGGCCCATTCCTGTGAAAAGGCCAGCCCATTTGACTTGGTCAAAAGGTGGCGGGCTGGCCCATGGAAAGCCTGTTAACGGCCTATTCGCATATAGCCCATTTACAACCCGCTAACCCAAGGCCCGTTACGCCCTATCCGAATTAGGCCCAGTAGCGTCATCTGGGCCATCCAATATGATTCCAGCCCGTTTTCACTTCTGTCCCATGTATGGCCCATGACGTCTTTCGGCCCATATGAGGCCCTATGTAACTCTTGGCCTATTAATGGCCCGTGGTGAAACTGGCCCATAATGAACAGTGTATCACTTTATACCCATTAACGGCCTGTTATTCTGTTGGGCCGTTTCCAGCCCATGTTATCTTTCGGCCTTCTCAGAGCCCATTTATTCTTGGGCTCATTTCCAGCATTCGTTTACTTATGGCCCGTTATTCTCATTTTCTGCTAGTGGGCCAAATTCAGCCCGTGGTTACAGTCGGCCCGTTTGTGGTCCGTTAATACGTTGGGCCGTTTTCATAGCATCATCAAATACGGCCTATTAACGATGGCCCGTTACGGTCGGCCCATGAAGGGACGATTCCAACTCTAGCCCGTTTACGGCCATAATGCAGCCTATTATTGGCCCATGTTTGGCCAATCAATCATACGGTACGTATAAGGCCCATTGATGATACGACCCGTAGAAGGCCCATTGTTTCTATGGCCCGTAGAAGGCCTACTGTTTCTACGGCCCGTAGAAGGCCCACTGTTTCTACGGCCCCTAGGAGGACCAGTGTCACTACAGTAAATATTAGCCCATGGTTATTGTGGCCTAGTTTTCAAAAATAGGTTATTGCAGCCACTAGTTAACCGCGGAAAAAGAACTGCAATGACTACAAGCAAACAAATAAACAAGACAACAAGGAAATAAATAAGCAAGCAACTAACGCTAGGCTATCACGGCTATTACACATATTACATCCACTAGGCATCAAAGTTCGCCACCAGTGCAAATATAGGGAACAAAGCAGCATATCATATACATTGGCCATCACAATTGGCCACCAGTGCAAATAAACACGGCAGCAAAACAAGAGCATAACTGAAACAACTTCAGAAGATCTCAAGAAACGTTCTCTTGGGTATCCACCATGCTAGCAATAAGCTTAGCAACTTGATAAGCTTTGTCTTGTTTGGCGCTAAAATCCTCCAACGCTTGTTGTTGCACCAGAAAGTATGCATCTGAATGCTCTAGGGACTTCCGCAGTCCTTCCGCTTCTTGTCGCAGCATAGCTGAACGATGTCTTTCAGCTTGTAGTTGAGACTCAAGAAACCAAACTGATTCAGACAGTGAGTTTGAATAGCTTGTGCAAGCGGTAGTGGCCAGTAACTCCAACACTAAATCAAGACAGGATGTGTCACTATCCTGAACCTTATCTGCATTACTTCCTTTACCGTTGCTTAATAATGCACTCTTCCCCAATATTCTGTCAGCATTCTAAAAGAAGAAACAAGCAGACACATAACAAGTTTAGCATGTACTAGTATATGAAACTCATTTCAGTGAACCAGTTCATTAGTAAGGTGGACAGGATTAAAATACCAAGTCTTCTATTGCCAAGTACTAGTACATAATAAAAGCATCAAACAAACATATATCTATTTCCTATGGTAGCAATGGAATCTTATATTAGAACAGTTGTTCTTCAGGTTTAGGCACTTGTTCTACATGAACAGAGTACAGTAAGACGCAAGAATATAATACTTAAAAATAGAAAATGAGCTCATAGACCTTACCACATTCTTGGTTCGGGACCAGTACAAAACAAGGCGTTCCCAGTCATCGTCCAGTAAATGTGTCTCAGGAGAACGTAAGGGAATTTGATGAGTTTCTTTGCCGGTGAAGTACGTTTTCTTCAGGTAATTCCGATACTGACACCAAGCATTCTTGAAGATAGCAGAGGTATTAGCACAGGTTACCTCATCCTGAGTTTCCAAATCGATCCTTCTCTATAGAGAAAAATGGAAAAATTTGTTGTATTATAACCATCATGGAGGTAGGATGTATGGGACGAAGCAAAGTAATTGCCATGAATAACATTACTTACACATAACTCCTGGACAAACACCTGCAACTGGCATTTTCCTTCATCTTCAGTATAATATTTCCAAGATGGGAAGATACGCACATACGATTTAACAACATCAAATGCGATAGATGCTAAACTACGACTAGCTGGTTGTGCTTCCTCCACAGGAATAGTCGTACTAACTGGTGGAGTTGGTGTTCGCCGTGATAGTACTGGCCCTTTGGGCACTGGAGCTGCCTTACTAACTACTCTTGTTTGGGAGCTCTGTGGTGGAGATGGTGTTGTGTCAACAGGAAAAGGGTTACTATCGGCTGGGGTTTGGGTTAGATTGGGTGAAGCTGGTTCTATGTCCATCGTTGTAGGGGTACAATCTGCGAGAGTTTGGGTTATGTGTGGTAGGGCTGGTTCTTGTGCATGTACAACCGGGGTGCTATCTCCACCAAGAGGTAGCACTGTTTTATTTGAAGACCGTGTTTTTAGTCCGCTAGATACTGGCATCACCCGCTCCAACTCAAATGGCTGATAAACAGGAAACATAGTTGAATGTACAGACATTGTATGAGAGACAGATGCAATAGATAGTGTGGAAAAAAGAGGGCATGAAATAGTTGACATGTATATTGTTTAACTAAAACGGATAGCATGACATAATTTCACATATATGATGTCTATCTAAACTGGATAGCATAGCATAACATAATGCAAAGATATGATGAATAACTAAACAGAATCGCATGACATAATTCACTTACATGTTATCTAAGTAATCAGGATCGCATCATTTAATTCACATATGTGATTTATATGCTAAACAGAGGGCATTCGATATGATGTCTGAACTAAGAACATGGTGTTGAATATTGTGTATATGATGTCTAAACTATGCAATGCAAGACACCGTATGCATGATATGAGCAGTATAACCGTGCCAAGTTAGAGCATACACCTCAGTGGAGGAATAGGACTGGTCATTTGTCTCTGATCCATCTCTGAGGAGCTATCGGGACCCAACAAGAGATCTACTTCGACAGGTAGCACTGTCTGCTCAGAAGGCCTTGTTTTCACTCCAGATTTTTCCATCTCCCACCCAAATGGCTGATTCACAGGAAGAGTAGTTTAATGTACAAACATTGTCGACAAATGGAAATGTAATGAAGGAAAGGATGGGCAAGATATCATTCAAATATATGATGCCTGGTTAAACAGGATGGCATTGCACATTTCACATATATTATGGCTAGCTAAAAGACATGAGACTGCATAATTCCCATATATGATATAGAAACTAAACAGGTGGCATTACATAACATGTCTAAACTAAGCAGATGACATATATGATGTCAAAACTAGGCACAGTAAGGCAACATATGCATGATATGACTAACATCATCATGCCAAGGTAGAGCAAACACCTTGGGGGTAAATAGGAGTGGTCAGCAGCGTCCGAATCCGCCTCAGAACAGATATCTTCCTCTGGATTACAATCTGGAGAGGGGTGGGGAGGGTTTGCCATTGAACCCACCATGGAGCGATGTCTGCATGACATTGTATTGCCGCGCAAAACTCTTCTCTTTTTCTCTACATGTTTAGCATGACTGTGTACAATATCTGACATGCATACGAAAAAAATATGGTGAGATTATGTAAGGAGAGCATGCAGAAATTTAGAGTGATGGTAACAACCAGTGGATCGATGTTTTTCCGTTGAACCAAAATAGCCCTAATGGATCGACGTGAATGTATAGTAATAAGTGATGCAACAAGTGTACAACCTCTTTGTCGTAGCCGTGTCGACCTCAGCATCATTGGGTTGGTCGCTGAAGCAGTTGAGGCAGAGGTGGCTGTCAGAGGTGTGGAGGAAGATCTGAGGAATCTGTAGACGGTGTCCAGGGCACTGCTCTGTTGTGATGGATCATTTTGTCGTTGGAGCAGCTCCGGTGAGCCGTAAGACGTCAAGGCTGAAGCAGCACAAGACAGACATCGTCAATCTCAAGTGGGATTCTAATAGCATCTCTAATAGATGATGTAAAATGGATGTAAAATTAACATCACCAAAAACCACCTGACTACAACAGATGAGGTAAAAACTGTTGACTCTGAACTTAACTGTCGAAACTGAAATTTACTGTGGAATCTGAATGCTACTGTCGAAACTGAACGCAATGGTAGCAGAGAGGCACTTGACATGTAGTTTAGGGAGGGCCTGCAGTTCATCTTCAACCTGCACCCCCCTGAGCCGCTAGCCACCACCGGCCGAACCACCGGGCCCAGCGCTGCCTCGCCGCCCCGAAACAACTCGCCACCGCCGCCCCGGCTAGCCCTTTATGCCCACCCCCCACCCTGAACCCTAAGATAGATAGTGGGGTACCTCTCCGGCGAGCCCCCGTCCCTTCTATGGGTGGTTCTTCCTTAACTTCGGCGAGCCCCCCAACCCCTGAAAATCGACTGACCCAAAAGTCGATTCAGTCGACTGAAGTGTGGCTTAATCAGAGCAGAGCAGTAGCACGAGCAAGGGGGAGAGCAGCAGCAGCAGCTGGGCGAGCGAGCGATCGAGCGAGAGCCGAAGCAGCAGCAGCAGATCCGGCTGGTATGGACGCCACCACCGAAGGGGCCTCGCACTGGGGGAGAGCCGCCGTGGAGATGTTGCCCGCGGCGCCGGCTTCTAGGTAGCCGCTCCATGGGGGTGCGGGATGGAGCACCGTCGGCGCCGGGAGGTCGAGTTAAGGAGAAGGTGTGATGCGATGAGTGTACAACCTCTTTGGTGGCGCCGAGTAGGTCTCGGCTTCGTCCGAGGAGTCGGTGAGGATGCTGCGGTTCCGGTGAAGCAGGTTAAGGCGGCGTTGTGGGGATGGAGCAGCCGCGATAGATGAGGTGATCGTCGGAGCAGCTCCTTGGAGGTGGAGGACGGGGCGGTTGAACCGGCGGGACAGCGAGATGGACGACGGATCCTCATCCGGGGAGGTGGATGAGGGACGTCGAGCTGTTGCGGTGGACGATGTCATCGGGGAAGAGGCTCCGGCTGGGCAGCGGTGACGTGGCAGACGAAGGAGGGTTGGGTTTCGCGGCTGGAGCGGAGAGGTTATGGCGGCCTGGGATTTCGAATGGCGAAAAGGGGGCGATGGGAGGGGTGAAGCATGACATAGGAATGCGCTTGTCCAAAATGTAGGGTGTGTTACAAAAGTACCCCCCACCGATTTGAACTAGCGGTCCTTTCGGCTCAGGGTTAGAAGGGGGATTTCGCGTGTCGGGATTTGGCAACTGGAGGGAGTTTTCGCGCGCGTTGTAATTTTGGGATAGCAAGGCGCGGGTTGTGAAGGCGCCAGTTTTGGGAGCACGATATCTGAATTTTCGGGATATAACAAGACGCGGGTTGAATTTTAGGGACAAGCCTAACGTGTAGTAATATTATACTTGTACGTACCAAATCAATTCGCACTTCCCTTAACCAAAAAGAAAACGAAAAAAATAAGACTATTCACACCACACAAAGAGAGAGTCTTGCCCCGTTTTACTATACAAATGCTATTCAAAGCTACTCCCTCCTTCCATCTATATAGGGCCTAATGCGTTTTTCGATGCTAACTTTGACCAAATATTAGAGCAATGATATATGACATGCAACTTACACAAAGCACACTGTTAAATTCATTTCTGAAAGGTTCTTTCAATGATATAATTTTCACGTTGTGCATGTCATGTACTATTAATCTTGTCAATAGTCAAAGGCGATCTTAAAAATCTCATTACGCCCTATATAGATGGAAGGAGGGAGTATGAATCCATGTTATGTCCGATTAAATTTTTTCGCTTGCTGTATAATGCATGTAACCTACTCATACCAACATTTTAGTGCATTCCAAATGTCTATACTACCACTGCAATTCGAACTAAATTTGAATTCGTTTCTCTATTTCAATAAGAATCTACAGTCATGATTGTTGCCAACTTCAACCATCATAGTTTCCTTGCTATCCGCCAGATATAAATCAGACGGCCTATAATGCAGGATGGCAGACACACCATCATCAACAACTCCATTTTTATATAAGAGTAGAGATAAAATATATTAAATGTAGTATACCATGTTCATAACCACACCATGTGTATCACCGTTATATATATTCACACATCCGTCGGTTTGAAACACTATGATAAATTCTTCAAATATTCGAATTCGCTTTTTATAATGAAGTATATATGATCTCTATTCGTCTTTTACACCCACAAAACCCTCTTATCTTTATAGCTAGCGCTAACTTTCTCTTGTGCGTGCACACGCCCGCATCCCTCTCACCCTCCCTCAGCATTCTCTAGCTCCATCACGCAAATTCGTCTTTTCATTTTAGGCCGTTCACCCACGGTGTGTGTAGGCCCCCCAGCTCCTTCTTTACGCCACACATCGATCGATATGCCTCTCTAGCCAGGTGTGCCTAGCACAAACACAAGTTTCCCCTCTTCTCTTGTCACCGTCCATGCCTCACTCCCACCACTCTTTTCATCATTCTCGTACTCACACACTCCTCCCCCTCGATATAGTATGCCTCTCATACCACCTCCTACATGCATCCCTCTCTCTCTATCCTTCTCCTTGTGCATCATTTGCTTCTAACACACACATGCATGTATACCGATCGATCTCCCAACATATACCTAGATCGACTTTAACTACCCCCCATCGATCGACGTATCTCACAAGTTATGTCTCTCCTTTCTCTTACAAAGGGCGATTGGTCTTCCTATGTAGTTACGTCTGCTTACCACAGCCACATCATCCCCCCTCATCATTCGTGCATGCCTCCTGACCCGTCTCTCACACGCACGTGCACAGACAACAAGCAGCCATCTCCTCTCTTATTGATATTGCGGGCGTGCCCTCCGTTTGTCTAGAAAGCCTATCCTACCATTTGTTGGAAGCAACTCCACTACCACCCCCTCCAACACTCTAGCTCTGTCTCTCTCCCAACCTTATTCATATCCTGCACATATGCATGGATGCCAATCGATCTCCCTTAATACATGAGGCAGATCGATCTCCTTAATACATGAGGTAGGCCTCTCTCCTCCTCCACACATATACCGGCCATTGTACATTTATAGTTAATTGGGCCTCCCTCTCCCCCCACCACACACTGATAGTCGAGCGCTGCAGGTAGGTATCCATGCCACAGAGACAAACTGCACATGTCCCATCTCACGTTCCAGTAGGCCAGCCACTCTATATCTTTAACGTGGGCACACACAAATTCGATGGCACTCTTTATCGATCGCGCGCGCGCACACACACACACACATCATCCCTCTCTACGATTCTATGGACACCTCAAGCCGATGATACCTCCACTCTCTTCTCGTGGATCGCCCCCTCTATATATATGTTATATCCAGGACTCTATTTCACACACATTGCATATGTTAAATTTTTTGATTGACCCCCCCCCCCTCCAAAAATAAACTCTCAAGAACCCACACACTATATCTCTCTAGGTTTGTATCTCTCTCACACAACCCCACGTAGGTGGTGTACGTATACAAGAAGAGAATAGGTGCACCGTGCACGTACTCACGCTTCGTGCCCAGCCACACACACGCGGGTACACGGTGGAGCTTATTTCTCCGCAGAAGCTGAATTTGTTTTTGAAACATCAAGTGGCCAGAGACTCGAAAACTTACTTGCCCATTAGTGACTTGTCAGGGCAGTGGATTTTAGTTTGTACGATAATGCTGCATCCACCTAAAGTAATGAAAGTTCTTACGTAAACTTCCTAGTAATTCCCTCTTCGTAGGTGCAGCATTACTCCTAACATTTGTAATATCAGTTTGAAACTTGTAATATTGCCGTGTCCTATTCCTGCGTTTTCAAAATTCTGCGAAACAAACAGGTCCTGACTTGGTGATGATGTTGTGCCTCCCATCTTTCACCAATAGCCGTCGGATCTAGATCTGACGCATACAAACCAAGCTTCTCCATTTTTGCAAAAAGATGCCCGCAATTGTTCCCTATTTACAAACAACTCCTTGTCTCTCACAAGCAGCCTCATCTCCTCCCCACCACATCTAGGAGTAGAAGGCCGTGGAAAAATCTGGCACGATGGCCACTGCCGGAGCCGTCCACCCCCAATGTTGGTGTTCCGTGCAATGCACGGGCATCTATGCACGGGAAATTATGTCAAACAGGGCTAGTTGTAAGCAGGCTAGCTCTACAGCCATGATGATAGTGACTGCAGACGGTGAGGCTGACTATGGTATGCCAAACACGGCGCCTATACGCAGGTGTCATCTTTGGTGCAGGGTCTTGTCACTTCACTGTGAGGAGCAGCACGTAATAATTTGACCAACGAATAGTACAGTGCTAGTACTCCTACTACTACTCCTACATTGGTAGTACTACTACTAGTACTAGTAGCACCACCATCTGGATTTAGGAGTACTGCCACGTCCATCTGGATTTTAGTATTTGACTAGCAATATCTAGTAATGCATGTCACCAAAAATGTACTACTCCCTCTGTAAATAAATACATGGTATTTTATTTCTATCAGCGAGAGAACTTAATGGTTTTTTGCTACTCCTAACTAGAGTACTAATAGGATTACATGCAATGAACTAAACACTTCATGTCATGTTTGGTAGTCTCAAGTCATTGAAAGCATGCACGGCCCACATCTCTCATTGGTTGATATGTCACGAAATAAGAAACAAGGAGGGAGTTAATGCACCGTGCCTAAGTATTTTGGGATTATTTGGTTTTCGTAAGGTGACTTACACAACATTTTTGTTTACATGCATTAACATTTTATTATTTAAATCAAAGGTCAAAACTTGGCGCAAAATGCAAAGGGGACCAATAAACCAGTAAACATCAAACTTCTCTTGTTTGACCCCAACTAGAGGTCCGGTGAGATGACTATACTGCACCGGCACGGAGGGGGACGCAGCTTCATTGACTTACGACAACTGCCTTTGGGTGAATGACACGTGGCCCCAGGGGGTGGCTGGCCCACCTATCATACAGCCAAAGGCAGGTGCAGTAGAGGGCCGAGGAGTAGTATGAAATCCTACGCACCTACGCATGCTAACCAAGGGCTGAGTGATCACTCGAATCGCAAGATCAGATGACTAGAAGCTACGCTAGACCCATGGAAGCGATGAGCGCGAGCATCAGCCGGCTGTGCCAGATGGTCCACGACGCTGGCCTGCGGCCCGGCACCGAAGCGGGCAAGGGACGGTGGGATTTTAAAACTGCCGAAATAAGAGAATAGTGTTGAAAATTATGAAAACAAGAAGAAAAAAACTTGGCCGGATTCGGTAGGATCACGCCTGGGATGGCGCACTAGCTCGCTGGGCCATGGGTTGGTGTACTGAAGCACGAGTGAAAATCTAATTGTGCAAATCTATCTATGGAGATGGCGCATCAATTTGTATCAAGAAAATATCTGTGGGAAAAACAACATTTCATTAAAACGCTTTCCATCAGCATGCGAAAGACCACACGCTTGTTTTGATGGTTCGGCATTATACAAGAAAATTGTGATTGATGCTTGATAGCTTACCAATGTACCCCATGATTGTACTAGGATAGGCACTATATTTACCACATGAATTTTGATTGAAATATTTTGGCTCTAAATTTAGGGTTACCCATTCCATGGAACCTCTCCATTACTCTTTTTTCAGACTCTAAAAGAAGGCCATGGTTAAAGCAACTCTAGCAGACCCCATAAAACGCCGACCCGCATAAGGCTTTTGCAGTTCTCGAAAAAGGGTATATGCGGGCCGGCGCGGGCGAGGTCAGACTCAGACCCCGTAAAACGGACCCATAAAAAAGGATATTCGGTGAATATGCTCTTTTACGGGTCAGCTATGCAGGGTCTGCTCGGGCACCACCGCGTCGACCCGCAGACCGAAGATACCCAATTATCGAATTTGACATTGATTCCGATAAATGAGTACAAATTCAAACAATAGAACACAATTCACATGCAAATAAAAGCTTAGTTTTGTAGGACAACGCAAAAGGGGGTCTTGCAAAAGTGACGACCATGTCCGGCAAGCATCAAGAGACACCGCACTCCAGGCCTTGATCAAGATTTGGTCTTCCAAGATCGTGTAGTTCTTCGATCTCTGGCTTTTTCTTGTTTGCGATTGCTCATACGCCCCCTTGTCTATCTCTTCCACTTCTTCTTCACCACCGTGATCATTCACGCCGCCCTCTGTTTCATTGTAATCAAATGCAGCGAACAGGGTTTGATCGATGTCAACGGCGCTGGTGTCCAACTAATTCATGAACTCGGCAGTGGCATTGTTTGAACCACCGCTATAGTGAACGACAACAAGTCACGAGCTACCACAATGGCGAAAAGGAAAGAAAATTGAAGGGACCGGAGAGGCATACCTTCCGGCCATTTCATCAAACACCTCGCTAGCGGTGGAAGCAGCGTCGTTGAACGGCATCGCCGGGGAACTTCTTGCCGGGGCGGAGGGAGTGGATGAAGGAGCTGGAGTCTTTGTAGCAAGAATCCTCTTCCGCTTTACGCCTGAGACCTTGCCGACCTTCTCCGCCGCTGGCCAGGATTGCGCAGCGGCGTTGGCACCCGGATCGTGGGCCTTCCTGGCGGGGCAGCCGGATTCCCACTGTCGGTGTCAAAACTGGCGAATCTCAGGTAGGGGGTCCCGAACTGTGCGTCAAGGCCGGTTCGTAACAGGAGACAAGGGACACGATGTTTTTACCCAGGTTCGGGCCCTCTCGATGGAGGTAATACCCTACTCCTGCTTGATTAATATTGATGATATGGGTAGTACAAGAGTGGATCTACCACGAGATCAAGGAGGCTAAACCCTAGAAGCTAGCCTATGGTATGATTGTTGTGTATATATGTTGTATATCTATCGACTAGCCTGGCCTCGGTTTATATAATGCACCGGAGGCCTAGGATAACAAGAGTCCTAGCCGAATACGCCGGTGGGGAGAAGTCCTTGTCTTGATTGCCAAGTCTTGTGGAATCTTCCTTGTATGCGGTAGCCGTCTGAACTGGCCCATGAGTATACGGCCACGGGGGTCCTCGGCCCAATCTAATAGATCGGGAGACGACGTGGTGAGTACCCCCTAGTCCAGGACACCGTCAGTAGCCCCCTGAACCAGCCTTCAAGTTAGGGACGCTCCTCGATTCTTCCGAACTATTCTTCATCTTCGGTTGCCGGTCTTGAAAACTGGTTCAACAAATCTTCTTTATCTTCGATCTTGAGGATCGCCGAAATGCATTCGACGAGTTTACAAGTCGGGTATCCGAGGAGCCCCTTTAAGTTTCCGGCCTTTATCAATGCCTTGTTTATTTTTATGCCACACCTCGGGTTTGAAACTGTTCCCGGGAGGCAGGGTCCTCTTGCGTCCGAGCTCCAACGCCGGACTGCATTCGAGGTATCTTTTGCAGCCGAGCACCAACGCCGGACCGCTTCCCAGCTCTAGCACCGGAATGTATCCGAGCTCCAACGCCGGACTATGTCTGAGGTGTCATATCACCTTGGTTCAAAAAAGTTGAAGGAGTTTAGCCAAGCTTAATGTCGGAAATGCCCTCTGTGGAGCCAGCCACTAGCACCCGAGCTTTATGCCGGACTGCTTCCGAGGTGGTGCACCACCCCGACTATGGGCTGATTTTTGTCAATATTTTTTATTGGTGCAATTTATTCTCTGCCGAGATATAAAACCAGTAGCCCTCAAGGTGTGTATCGGTCTAAAACCTGAGATGCACATGAAGGATGACATAAGACCGCTGATCCCAGTAGCCGCTGAGACTCAGGTTAATTTGCAAAATCGGCCTGAGGATCAAGTCCTACCTCGGCAGAATACTTCGGGACACAAAAGCGGCGTGCTCAGTCCTCAAGACTCAGGTTGGGTGCGGCCAACCAACCTGAGGATCAAAATCTCCTCGGAAACTATATTGCACATAAAAATTTCTGCGTTGGACAAGCAATGCAGTAGCCCCGAGACACTGGTCGGGTGGCAACACCAGATCAAGGGATCGATGTGCCCCTTTAATATTTGTAAATAATAAGCCCGAAGCCCAGTAGCCCCCGAGCCTTAATGCGGGCACGGGTGGCCGAATTAAGGATCAATATCCATAGTAAAATCACAAATTATGTGTAATGACTCTATGTATCCCAGTACTTTACGTCATTAATGCTCGAATCCGCATTGTACAAAACTTTGTTGACTGACCATCGGCTTCCACCTCCTTGGCCAGTAGCCGAGGAGTGTTTGTCCAACTTTATGAAGCCTTTGTGAGGGCAAAGATTTACAACAAAGAAGGCAATCTGGCCATACGGTTTTATAAACAAAGGTACGCAGAGAGTTATATTACTGTTTAACAGAAGAAATGTCTTCCAAAGAAAATAGTCCCGCTATCGGTTCCTTTCTTTGGGTTCTCATGCTAAGCATGATCATTAAACCTCAGCTCTAATGTCAGAGCAAAATATTGAGGATTTAGTTTGGGAGGCCAGTTAATAGCCCCCGGTAGTGTTGGGCGACGGTCGGGGTCAAGCCGTAAACACTTCGACCAATGTTATGAATGGCCCGTCATTTAACATAGTCATCGGATCGCTGACCAGTTTACGCTTATTGTGAAAGTCAGTTTTCGGCTTTCTCCACTGAGGTGCTTAACCATGTGAGCTGGAAGCACAATCGCAGTGGTTCTCCCTTTGCACGCCTAGCCGAACAAAACGGAACGTAGGAAGCAAGTGCAGGAGCCGGGCAACCCAACTATTGACCGAAGACACAATTCGAAACCGATGCATATATAGCAATATCTGAGAATGTTTTTGCCGAATCCCTAAAGGTGTCCGGCGTTGCACTGCGAGACTAATGCTGGAAAAGCACAAATAGTTTAAAAGTGCCAAAAAGCTTGGAAAACCAAGAAACGACAGTAAAAACATGATGTCCGAACAAGATCAAGTGTTCGGTGCCAATCCAAAAATTGGTCTTAGAAAAAAGAAGTGCTTCTGTCGTCCTTTAACATGACACATCCTATCTCAAGACTTCGAGCGGGTCAGCCTATGGCTTCAACCTCCTATCCCGAGGGAGGAGTACTTCTCATTAGGCCAGTTTAGCAAACTAAACTCTAGCAGCTTTGAGAGAGAAATTAGGCTCCCCGGCTAGTGACCGCACACTCGCGTCGAAAAAAGGAGTGATAAATAATAATAATAGAACTTTGCAACGACTGAGAAGAAGAACACTTATTATAAAACGGCTCAAATAAACTTAAGAGCCCCCAAGTGACTTGGGTAGAAGAATGATTGCATGTACCGAAGTACTTATATCATATCTATGTTCAGCCGAACTTTAAACGCGTCTTAACCGACCGCCGGCTTCTCCCTCTTCGATTAAGGACCGAAAAGTGTTATGTACTCCATCGGTCGAGAATATCGACGGTGTTTCCGATAACCAAGCAATCAGGCCATAAGGCTGTAACAGACAAAGCGCGCTCAGGGAACTTATGCTATATTACTGCGAAGAGTAAGAAGCATCTTCGAAGAAAATAGTACCCCCACTGATACCTTTCTTCGGTGCTCATTGTTATTCTGAGACTTGTGCAATAGATTTTTTGTACTCATGAGTTCCATTGTGTGCCGACCATCATTGAATAACTATAAGAGCGTTAGCTTTCGGCTTCACCCAGTCTGAGGTCCGGCTCGGGTGACCCGATCGTGACAATTGCAGAGGTGCTCCCTTTACTCCCTAGCCGAACAATCGGGAATGTAGGGGTAAACACAAGAGCGAGGCAACCCAGCTTGCAAATCGCTTAAGTCAATGTGGTGCATATTGTGGCGTAATACACGAACAAGGAACGAAGCCGTACAAGTATAATCATATGCAACAGTAAAAGCTTCATAAAGGAAGCCCCCAAGTAAACGGGGTATTTGAATTTATGCGTCACAAACAAAGTTTGGACAAGGAAATTTTTTAGAAGCAACTTTTTTCCAAAAAAGTATAATGCTTGGTTGAACCGAACGCAAGTTAGAAATTAAAGCTTTGAGCATGAAAGCGACTTAGCTGGTTAATGTGTTCGGTATTGATGACGCGGTCCGAGCTTGATGCGGGGCAAGGTTCCATCCCTCAAGCCGGTCCCGAGGTGACGGAGCGGAGAGCTTGACACGCCGAAGTGGTGACATAGCACGATCAATGCAGACCGGCAGAGTGACGCCGAAGTCCCCGGATCATTTTCCTGTGCACAAAAAATAGTGCAAACCGGAGATAATAGTAATAATGATAATTAAAAAAATCGTTGCATAATAAATAATTTATGCAAAGTGAATAATAAAAGAAATATGGTCTGGCGTCGAAGTCAAGTCGATGCAGGGCGTCGGCGTGATGCGGTAAAGGCGTGGCAAAGCCTGAATTCGTAGGTCGGTCCGAGCTCCGAGTGCGGCGTTCGCCGGACTATGTATGGAAACTGACCGAACCACCATGCGACTGTCGTTAATGCAGCCACCATTTGATAGACCTGTGTACATATGACGGACAAACCAGAGTAATAATTCTTTGGAAAAAAATGAACCCAAACAAGCAAAAAATACTGGGATTAATAGCACCTGGTTTATTTGTTGTAGCAATCTGAAGGAAGGTGATTCCCAAAATTGGGACTCGCTCCGCTCACCCATTGCCTGATGGGCGATAAAACGACGGCATGGCAATGCTGGTAAAGGTTGACTCGCCGAGGCAAAGCCCTCGGCCCAGCTAACGTGACGGAGCTGGTCGGCTAGTGACGCCGAAGTGTCCGGAGTAGGTTGATGAAGAGATGGCGAAGCCCCCGGTCCATCCGAGATGTCAAAGTAGGTCGGCGTGATGGACACCAGCTTAAAGAAGCAATAGTGCGGCCCTGTCGATGCAGGTCGTGACGTGGTCGATGCTGGCTTGATGAAGCGATCGTGCGGCGATGCCGGTATGCCCGCTCCGTGTAATCCGTGGGGCGGCGATGTTGGTGATGATTTATCCTTCGCGATGCCGGGGTCTTGTTCGGCTTGCTGAGATGATGATCCGAAGAAGTTGAGCTCGGCTCAACAAAGTAACGCCGTGTCTAGCGCAGGTCGGCAGCCGTGGAGTAATATTGCCGGACTGGTTTGACACGAGCATGATGTTGAAGATCATGTTCAAAAGATCTTACAGTTAGTGGGATGTGTTCGGGAACAAAACACAATACCCCATACAAAACTTCCTTCAAAAGGGATGTCCGAAATCCTGTTCATAAAAAAGATGAACTCGGGTCGGATTCGTTTTAGCGCAGAAAATAGATCCGAAAAGTGATGCACTAATCGGAAGGTTCCCGGAGTTTGGACGGTCGGATCGAGCCTAATTTTTGAGAGGTGGTAGATATAGGAATTCCGCAGCCGATCAACGGTTGGATCTTCCAAATGACGTCCGAGATAGAAGCTGGACACCACGCCCTAAACACATCCAAATTCTCGTCCAGATTTGACAGGGCTCCGGTATATCGTGGATTGCCAGAGATTCCTCCATCGGAACTCGACGAAATTTTCCAGGGTTGTTGTAGACTCAATTCCGCACAATTCCACCAAAGCGATCGTCAAAGCGATACTCGAGGAGGTGGTGATGGCAGATACGAGTTCGTTGTCCAGAAAAACAGCATGGTCGCTTGAGGGCAATGTTGACGTTGAGCCCCCGAGCTCCATAGATGATTCCTCCGTGATCTTGATAGATATCGGAGTTGATGTTTGATGAAGGCCCTCGTCCGGACATGGTGATCCGAACACGGGGCGCAATTCTTGGTCGAACCAAGGTGACCAGTCGAGCTGGTGACGAAGATGCCGAAGTCGCAGTTGATCTGCAGGCGAGCCATTGATCCTTTTGTCGATCACACAGCGGAACTCTCAATGAAAGCACCAATGTCGGTGTCAAAACCACCGGATCTCGGGTAGGGGGTCCCGAACTGTGCGTCAAGGCCGGATGGTAACAGGAGACAAGGGACACGGTGTTTTTACCCAGGTTCGGGCCCTCTTGATGGAGGTAATACCCTACTCCTGCTTGATTAATATTGATGATATGGATAGTACAAGAGTGGATCTACCACGAGATCAAGGAGGCTAAACCCTATAAGCTAGCCTATGGTATGATTGTTGTGTATATATGTTGTATATCATCGACTAGCCTGGCCTCGGTTTATATAATGCACCGGAGGCCTAGGATAACAAGAGTCCTAGCCGAATACGCCAGTGGGAGAGAAGTCCTTGTCTTGATCGCCAAGTCTTGTGGAATCTTCCTTGTATGCGGTAGCCGTCCGAACTGGCCCATGAGTATACGGCCACGGGGGTCCTCGGCCCAATCTAATAGATCGGGAGACGACGTGGTGAGTACCCCCTAGTCCAGGACACCGTCACCCACCCTGCACGACCACGTTGCCCTGCCACTTGCGGGCAGGCACAGTGGTGCCTTAGGCAACGGCGGGGCCAACATGGCCGGTGGCAAGATCCGCCGGAGGGGATTGAGCGTGCACGACCTCGATGGTGATGGGGGACGGCAGGGTGTCATCTGTGGCGGCGAAGGACTGCCGGGGAAGATGCACCGGAGCGGGTGGTGGCGGGGGCAATGGTGGCGGAGCGTGGGGGGAGCAGGAACGGCCGCGGAAAATTTCCCTCGCGCCAAATTTCGCTGCGGATAGGGGCCGAGCTCGGGTCAGCCTCCCACCCTGTGAATCTAGAGGTCGGGGGAGATCTTTTGCCGTGTCCCGCAAAAAAAATTACAGGTCGGACGCGTTTGCGGTGTCTGGTTTGGCAGGATTTTTCGTGCCAACCCGTATTTTGACGGTTATTTTGCGGGTCGCGGCGTTATGCGGGGTCTACTAGAGATGCTCTCACGACACAACACAACATAGAAAGGTACATTTGTTATTTTTCTTTTTGCGGGGATGGTACTTCTGTTTAATGTGGAGTTTACCAAGAAGGGATTGTGTCGAGATTGTTTTGGCTTTGTTCCATTTACTGATTTTAAGACATGTTTATTGTTTGAGATGATTCTACAAGGTAGAATGTTCACACGTTAGTCCGTGGTGCTGGCAACTTAAGTTTTTTCCCTCTAAACATAAATATTGTGTCCCCTATTAACGTGCATTTAGTGTGAGCCAGCCCACGAGGACCAAGAAGATGTTTGGCACGATAGTTCCTAAGTGTTCTTTGTAGGATGCCAACATTTGTTTTTCTTTTGCACTGCTTTACATAGAAATTGGTCTTTGGTCATTTGAGAATTGGCCGATTGATCCTATACATTGATTAAAGAGGGCTAATATTGTAGTAAATTGTGTGCGAAAGGCTAAACTAAAAAAATTCATCCGTGACTAATGCTTTCCTACTACTACTTCCTCCGTTCCTAAATATGAGTCTTTTTAGAGATTACAATAAGGAACTACATACGCGGAAATCTGTTGATGCTCCCGGGAGTGCGCGCCCTGCATGCGAAAAAAGTATTTCAAAGTGTGAAAAATTTTCAAATAAAAATTTGATGCATACATCTCGACATTATGTGTGTGCATGTTAAGTTTCGGAGAAAACCGGCATTTTTTGTGGCAAAATGTCATTCTCACTACATACGGATGTATATAGACATATTTTAGACTGTAGGTTCACTCATTTTGCTCTGTATGTAGTTTATAGGGGAATATCTAAACAGGCTTATATTTAGGAACCGAGGAAGTAGTAGTAAGAAAACCCGCAAAAAAAAAGAAGTAAGAAAGCATTAGTCACGGATGAATGTTTTTAGTTTAGCCTTTAGGACACAATTTACTACAACATTACCCCTCTTTAATCAACCTGCCACAACGATGTCGTCCTTGCTGTGCCTTTATTTTGACGACGATGCAGCATGACTTCTAGATCAAGGGAGATATAAAGGTGTGAGTGTATAGGTCGCTCCCAAAATATAGGGCATGAAGGTGACGGTAGGTACCATCTGTTCATAGACGTCGATTGTCAGGACAACCCAGAAAATTCCTAACCGGCTGAAGAAGTGTATCCTTATTTGCCAAAATAAATAAATAAAGAAGAAGTATGCATGCCGACATGCCCTGCGATTTCTATGCAGTGGCGAGGAGAGCTAGTGGTTGTTAAATGAAACCATGATTGCTATAGATGGACCATTGCATGCTTTGATGTAACCAATACAACCTACCTGCCTGCTCAAAATAAGGTCGCTAGCTCTGGCTCGGATCTCGCTTGGAGACTTTGGAATCTGCACGTGTTTCTAATTAACGTTGTACATTGTGTTGGTAGCCGCTGGTTTCTGTATTTGTGTTGACACCTGATTTTGGCAAGATACAGATTGCAATGAAGATGGTCTCGAGTGAATGAGTTTTCAGCATAAAAATATTCACGTCACCGAGTGGAACCACTTTGATGTTTCGATTATATTCATTCGACTTTATCTTACGGACCGAAACTATACTCCGAGTGGCATAGTTCAATGTTCCGAGTGGTTTTTTGCCAATCACGTCTTCAAGATGACCTCGGATGAAGGAGCACTCTTAAGGAATTGTCTTCGTCTCGTCGAGTCAATCGATTTTGATATATAAATCATCTCAATCCGAGTTCATATGCAAAAGTTAGAGGCAATATACTGCAGACTGAACCTCAACGGAAATATGACGCGAGGTGCCAAACACTTGTCTGATAGGTTGCACGAGTAATTCGGCCATCAATACGGCCTTGAATCGAAAAACCTTCAACATGGAAAAGTTTCGTCTGGTCGAGCCGATCGATTTTCATATATAATGCGTCTCAATCCGAGATCATATGAGGCCTGGAGAGACAAATCAAGATCGGGCTATGTTTTCAGTCGGAAATCCGAGTGAAAAGTTTACCATCTGAGTGAAAGTTTACGGTCGAGTGAAATTTTACGGTCGAGTGGAATTTTACGGTCGGGATGAACTTATTATTATCCAAGTGGAAATATAGTCATCCGAGGGAAAATATGATCATCCGAGTGAAATTGTCGTCCAGGTGAAAATATTCCGAGTGAAAAGATTACCATCGGGACGAAAACTTGCCGATTGAATAAGATAGTGCCTTCCGAGTGGAAATATAGTCATCTGAGTGAATAAGATAGTGCCTTCCGAGTGGAAATATAGTCATCCGAGTGGAAATATAGTCATCCAAGTGAAAGATTGTCTTCCGAGTGAAAAAGTCCAATCGGACAATCCGAGTGAAAGTATCTAATATCCGAGTGGATGAGCTCAAGTTCGAGTGAAATTGAACATGTGCTCGGAAGTTTATCAAAATGACCTTGGATGAAGAAGTGTTCAATACATAAGTTGTGCGTATCATCAAGACGGTAAACTTTGATTTTGGAGTCATCATCATCAGAGATAATATATAGCCTACAAATTCACTACGAGACTCGGATAATTCAGTCTACTGCAAGACCGAGTCCGACTAGAAGATAAAGATGACCTCGAAAAGTATTCAAGATGGCCTTATTTGAAAAAGTGATCAACATGAGAGTTGTTCGTATCGTCGAGGCGCACAAGTTTGATATTTGGGCCATCTCAATTGAAGATCATATGCAAGCCCGACGGCCCGCGCAAGAAGGAAGACAGAGTTTGGGCCAGATTCAGACTGAATCCGAGTTGGAATAGAATTAGGACTCTAGGACGTGAATTGATGTAATTTTTCTTGTAGGCAAGCCTAGATGAATCCTTTACTTGTACGGGAAGTCCAGCCGCCTCTTATATATGTTGGGGGTGACGGCCGATTGAACAACACACAATCGAACAAATCAATATACTACTTTTTCATCTACGTTTTATCTCTCCACCGTTTTTCTCTCTCGTTCTTCGCTGTTCTTCGTGTTTGAGAGCTGCGAATTCCGAGGCTCTAGGGGCGAGCGAATCGACCTAGGGCAGCCCATAGCCGCCGCACTCCCTGACGGGGTCCCTCCCGGGGGTGTGGGGTTTTCGGGTCTGCAAAAGCGTCCGTCGATTGTCTTGCGTATCGCGGTGTCGGTCGGGTCTCCTTCGACGTGAGCTGCGGTGCATCACCCCCGGCGTCGAGGATACACGTGACGTGTTCGTGTGTCAACAATTTGGAAATACTGTTGTGTCATTATGCTTTGATCTTAACCTCTACTTGCTATATCGGTCCATTGAAGGGTATAGCCACAAAATAAAATAAAGCTCTCTGACCAACCAGCAATTCATAAGATACACGTGCCCGGCCACATGCAGTGTTTAAGTGGCGTGGCCACAATAATTTGCATATTGTTGATAATGACGAGCATAACTAGAGCGACCAACTTCCATGGCAAGGGAGAGGAACACGCCTATGATCATCTGTGGTCCATTTGTAACGCTTGCCACTCTGGTGCCTGACAGTGTTAATAAGGGCATGTACAATGGTGGTATATGGATACATATGTCTCATGATAAAAAATAATTTGAGGCACCCATATTAATTTTTTCTCTCCAATGCAAGCTATTACTAGTGGGCCTCATTAAAAAATAGAAAATAAAGACTCTAGTAGACATGCATCTTTACTTTTCACTCTAACCTTTTCAACTTTTGTCACCGGGCCATACTTTTTCTCCTGAAGAGGATCCCGCTTCCCTATCCAAACATACTTTACGTCATATCCGATCCTACATGGCATGCAAGACATCACCTTGAGGCTATGCATTATACATGCCCTAACCTGATGGATGATGTAAGACTACTTTTAAAGCAATAGAACTGGCCACGAAGGCCTTCCAAAGATAAGTGATTCAACTGGCCTGTTGCAACCCTTGTCCAAACCTCTCATCCATGTGTCTCCGCTATGATTTCCTATTCCCCTCCACCGCTCGTAGAGGTCGAGCAACCCCGGCCATGTGATTTCATCTATGGTGCAGTTTAGGTCCATGCTTTGCAGCCACTACAACCGAGCAAATCTTTCTAGGAAGAAAAGAATACCTTGGAATGGCGAGAAATATTACTCTGCATCAATTCAAAACAAAACAAACATCATTTAATTACTAAATCTTAGAAACAAAATTCTCGATTGAATCAAGGAGGTCAAGTTTCAAGAGCAAAACCTCTCGCTTTTGATAATCACTGATATTGTTGGCTTCTCCGTCAGAGACCAACGGGAGGGCTACAAGAAATGGGTGCTATCACGCCGCGCATGAGTGCTTCCTCTTCTCTGCCTCTTCATGAAGATGGGCAAGGCAACCGAGGGCTTCCTCTTCTACTCAATCTACCTTACCGGGTCCATTGCAAGCAGCAATGTGACCCGTTTCCATAATACCGTTACTGCACTATAGGTGGATTGATGAACGCTCACTAGACCATACGAAGTGAAACATGGGCTCAGTGTCGCAGTGTCGCCCCTGCGGCCCAGACCCAAAGTATCAGAAGCATCCTAATGTAAAAGCTCATTCACTATCACGCCACACACAAAAAATAATACTCCCTCCAATCACAAATATAAGATGTTTTGGATATTTCAATATGGACTATATACCGACTCAAATAAATGAACAAAAACACTAAAATGCGTCTATATAAATCTAATCAGAAGAAAAAAGTTTGAACATCATATAATAGTGAACTGAGGTACTAGTTGCCATGAATCAGAGCATTGTTGATATTTTATTGTAATGCATGTTATCTGTATCAGCTCAAATATCCCATCGCAAGTCCGTTTCACATCGCGTACTATAAAGTTGGTAATTCCACCCTTCCATTGTCTACAACATGTCGGTCAGGAAAAAACATGACAGCCAACACGAACTAATTCTACACCCAACTATCATGTCAGCACATCCTTCCACCCTCTTCCCAGACTGAGATCTGTCTGTTGGAAATATGCCCTAGAGGCAATAATAAATTAGTTATTATTATTATATTTCATTGTTCATGATAATCGTTTATTATCCATGCTAGAATTGTATTGATAGGGAACTCAGATACATGTGTGCATAAATAGACAACACCATGTCCCTAGTAAGCCTCTAGTTGACTAGCTCGTCGATCAATAGATGGTTACGGTTTCCTGACCATGGACATTGGATGTAGTTGATAACGGGATCACATAATTAGGAGAATGATGTGATGAACAAGACCCAATCCTAAGCCTAGCACAAGATCGTGTAGTTCGTTTGCTAAAGCTTTTCTAATGTCAAGTATCATTTCCTTAGACCATGAGATTGTGCAACTCCCGGATACCGTAGGAGTGCTTTGGGTGTGCCAAACGTCACAATGTAACTGGGTGGCTATAAAGGTACACTACAGGTATCTCTGAAATTGTCTGTTGGGTTGGCACGAATCGAGACTGGGATTTGTCACTCCGGGCCCACTCGGTAGGATATCATCATAATGTGCACAATGTGACCAAGAAGTTGATCACGGGATGATGTGTTACGGAACGAGTAAAGAGACTTGCCGGTAACGAGATTGAACAAGGTATCGGATACCGACGATCGAATCTCGGGCAAGTACAATACCGCTGGACAAAGGGAATTGTATACGGGATTGATTGAATCCTCGACATCGTGGTTCATCCGATGAGATCATCGTGGAACATGTGGGAGCCAACATGGGTATCTAGATCCCGTATTGGTTATTAGCCGGAGAGTTGTCTCGGTCATGTCTGCATGGTTCCCGAACCCGTAGGGTCTACACACTTAAGGTTCGGTGACGCTAGAGTTGTTATGGGAAATAGTATGTGGTTACCGAAGGTTGTTCGGAGTCCCGGATGAGATCTCGGACATGATGAGGAGCTCCGGAATGGTCCGGAGGTGAAGATTGGTATATTGGACGAAGGGTATTGGAGTCCGGAATTGTTCCAGGGTACCAGGTGATGACCAGCGTGTCCGAAAAGGGTTTCGGAGGCCCCGACAAGCGTTGGGGGGCCTTATGGGCCAAGGGGAGAGGGCACATCAGCCCACTAAGGGGCTGAGCGCCCCTCCCACCCCATCTCACGTAACCAGGAGAGGTTGGGGCGCCATCCCTAGGGCAGCCGCCCCTCCCGGCTTGGGGGGCAAGTTTCCTAGTGGGTGGGGGCGCCCAAACCCATCTAGGGTTTCCCCTGTGGCCGCCGCCCCTCCCCTAGGGAACCCTAGGGCGCCTCCCCCTCCTCCCTTCCCCCTATATATAGTGAGGGAGAGAGAGGGCAGCCGCACCCTTCCCCTGGCGCAGCCCTCTTCCTCCTCCAACACCTCATCCTCCTCCGTAGTGCTTGGCGAAGCCCTGCCGGAGAACCACGAGCTCCATCACCACCACGCCGTCGTGATGTCGGGTTTTTCCCTCAACTTCTCCTCTCACCTTGCTGGATCAAGAAGGAGAAGACGTCTCCCAACCGTACGTGTGTTGAACGCGGAGGTGCCGTCCGTTCGGCGCTAGGATCATCGGTGATTTGGATCACGACAAGTACGACTCCATCAACCCCGTTCACTTGAACGCTTCCGCTTAGCGATCTACAAGGGTATGTAGATGCACTCTCCTTCCCCTCGTTGCTAGATTACTCCATAGATTGATCTTGGTGATGCGTAGAAAATTTTAAATTTCTGCTACGATCCCCAACGGTGGTATCAGAGCTAGGTCTATGCGTAGTTTCTATGCACGAGTAGAACACAAAGCAGTTGTGGGCATCTATATTGTCAATTTACTTGCCGTTACTAGTCTTATCTTGATTCGGCGGCATCGTGGGATGAAGCGGCCCGGACCAACCTTACAGGTACGCTTACGTGAGACCGGTTCCACCGACTGACATGCACTAGTTGCATAAGGTGGCTGGCGGGTGTCTGTCTCTCCCACCTTAGTTGGATCGGATTCGATGAACAGGGTCCTTATGAAGGGTAAATAGAAATTGGCAATTCACGTTGTGGTTTTGGCGTAGGTAAGAAACGTTCTTGCTAGAAACCTATAGCAGCCACGTAAAAACTTGCAACAACAATTAGAGGACGTATAACTTGTTTTTGCAGCAAGTGTTTTGTGATGTGATATGGCCAAAGGTTGTGATGAATGATGAATGTGATGTATGAGATTGATCATGTTCTTATAATAGGAATCACGACTTGCATGTCGACGAGTATGACAACCGGCAGGAGCCATAGGAGTTGTCTTAATTTATTTATGACATGCATGTCAACATAAACGTCATGTAATTACTTTACTTTATTGCTAAAGCGTTAGCCATAGTAGTAGAAGTAACAGATGATGAGACAACTTCAAGAAGACACGATGATTGAGATCATGGTGTCATGCCGGTGACAACGATGATCATGGAGCCCCGAAGATGGAGATCAAAAGGAGCAAAATGATATTGTCCATATCATGTCACTATTTGATTGCATGTGATGTTTATCATGTTTTACATCTTATTTGCTTAGAACGACGGTAGCTTAAATAAGATGATACCTCACTAAAAATTCAAGAAAAGTGTTCCCCCTAACTGTGCACCGTTGCGAAGGTTCATTGTTTCGAAGCACCACGTGATGATCGGATGTGATAGATTCTAACGTTCGAATACAACGGGTGTAAGCCAGATTTACACACGCAATACACTTAGGTTGACTTGACGAGCCTAGCATGTACAGACATGGCCTCGGAACACGGAAGACCGAAAGGTCGAGCATGAGTCGTATAGAAGATACGATCAACATGAAGATGTTCACCGATGTTGGCTAGTCCGTCTCACGTGATGATCGGACACGGCCTAGTTAACTCGGATCATGTTTCACTTAGATGACTAGAGGGATGTCTATCTGAGTGGGAGTTCATTAAATAATTTGATTAGATGAACTCAATTATCATGAACATAGTCTAAATTGTCTTTGCAAATATGTTGTAGATAAATAGCTCACGTTGTAGCTCCTTGTTTCAATACGTTCCTAGAGAAAGATTAAGTTGAAAGATATTGTAAGCAATGATGCGGACTAGGTCCGTAGGCCGAGGAGTGTCCTCACTGCTACACAGAAGGCTTACGTCTTTGATGCACCGCTCGATGTGCAAACCCCTACAACGTCGTCTGTGGATGTTGTGAACACCTGACAAACACATTCTGATGACTACTTGATAGTTTAGTGCACCATACTTTACGGCTTAGAATCGGGATTCCAATGATGTTTTGAACGCCATAGAACATATGAGATGTTCCAAGAGCTGAAATTGGGATTTCAGGCTCATGCCCGTGTTGAGAGGTGTGAGACCTCTGACAAGTTATTTTGCCAACAAGATGGAGGAGAATAGCTCAGCTAGTGAGCATGTGCTCAGAATGTCTGGGTGCTACAATCACTTAAATCAAGTGGGAGTTAAACTTCCAGATAAGATAGTGATTGATAGAGTTCTCTAGCCACTATCACTAAGCTACTAGATCTTCGTAATGAACTATGACATGCAAGGGATGGAGTTGATCCCGGAGCTGTTCACGGTGCTTAAGACCGCAAAAGGTAGAAATCAATAAGGAGCATCAAGTGTTGATGGTTTAACAAGACCACTGGTTTCAAGAAGGGCAAGGGCTAGAAGGGAAACTTCATGGATGGCAAACCAGTTGCCGCTCCAGTGAAGGAACCCAAGGTTGAACCTAAACCCGAGACTAAGTGCTTCTATTGTAAAGGGAATGGTCACTGGTAGCGGAATTACCCCAAATGCATGGTAGATAAGAAGGCTGGCAACTTCAACAAAATTTATACGTGTTATTAATGTGTACCTCACTAGTACTCCTGGTAGCACCTGGGTATTGGATACCAGTTCAGTTACTATTATTGGTGACTTGAAGCAAAAGCTACGACTAAACAGAGACTGGCTGAGGGCAAGGTGACGATGTGTGTTGGAAGTGTTTCCAAAGTTGATGAGATCACCATCGCACGCTCCATCTGCCTTCGGGATTAGTATTGAACCTAGATAAATGTTATCAGGTGTCTACGTTGAGCATGAATATGATTTGATCATGTTCATTGCAATACGGTCATTCATTTAAGTTAGAGAATAATGGTTATTCTGTTTACATGAATGATACCTTCATGGTCATGCACCCTATGTGAATGGTTCATTGAATCTCGGTCGTGGTGATACACATGTTCACACCAAAGGATGTAGAGTTAATAATGATAGTACCACTTTCTTGTGGCACCGCCGCTTAGGTCATATTGGCATAAGATGCATGAAGAAACTCCATGTTGATGGATGTTTGGAGTCACTTGATTTTGAATCGCTTGACACATGCGAGCCATGCCTCATGGGCAGGATGACTAAGACCCCGTTTTCAGGTACAATGAAACGAGCAAGTGACTTGCTGGAAATCATGCATGCTGATGCGTGTGATCCAATGAGAATTGAAGCGTGCGGTGGATATCGCTATTTTCTCATCTTCACTGACAATTTGGGTAGATATAGGTATATCTACTTAATGAAGCACAAGTCTGAAACGTTTGAAAAGTTCAAGCGTTTTCAGAGTGAAGTTAAGAATCATCATAACAATAAGATCATGTTCCTACGATCTGATCAAAAGGGGATTTTCTGAGTTATGAGTTTGGCAATCACTTAAGACATTGTGGAATTGTTTCACAGTTGAAGCCACCTGGAACACCACAAGGTAATGGTGTGTCCGGACGTCGTAATCGAACCCTATGAGATATGGTGCGATCTATGATGTCTCTTACCAATCTACCATTTTCATTTTGAGGTTATGCGTTAGAGACAGCTGCATTCACTTTAGATAGGACACCATCTAAGTCCATTGAAACGACGTCGTGTGAAGATTGGTTTGGCAAGAAACCAAAGTTGTCGTTTCTTAATGTTTGGGGCTGCGATGCTTAAGGCTTCAGCTAGATAAGCTCGAACACAAAAGCGGACAAACACATCTTCATAGAATACCCAAAGGTGACAGTTGGGTATACCTTCTATCTCAGATCCGAGGGCAAATTGTTTGTCGCTAAGAACGGGTCCTTTCTCGAGAAGGAGTTTCTCTCGAAAGAATTGAGTGGGAGGAAAATAGAACTTGATGAGGTTGTCGAACCTTTACTTCAACCAGAGAGTGATGCAACACAGAAAGATGTTTTCTGTGGCGCCTACGTTTGTTGAATAGGAAGTTAATGATAGTGATCATGAAGCTTCGGATCAAGTTGCTATCGAACCTCGTAGGTCGACAAGGATATGTACTTCTCCTGAGTGGTACGGTAATCCTGTCTTAGATATCATGTTGTTAGAAAACAATGAATCTACGAGCTATGGAGAAGCGATGGTGGGCCCGTATTCCGACAAATGGTTAGAAGCCATAAAATCCGAGATAGGATCCATATATCAGAACAAAGTATGGACTTTGGTGGACTTGCCCGTTGATCGGCAAAGCCATTGAGATAAATGGATCTTTAAGAAGAAGACGGACGTGGGCGGTAATGTTACCGTCTATGAAGCTCGACTTGTGGGAAAGAGTCTTTTCACAAGTTCAAGGGGTTGACTACGATGAGAATTTCTCGCCCGTAGCGATGCTTAAAGTCCGTCGGAATCATGTTAGCATTAGTTGTATTTTTCGATTATGAAATCTTACAGATGGATGTCAAAACAAGTTTTCTTACCAGTTTTCGTAAGAAAAGTTGTATGTGATACAATAAAAGGTTTTGACGATCCTAAGGATGCTAAAAAGTATGCTGGCTCCAGCAATCCTTCTATGGACTAGAGCAAGCATCTCGGAATCGGAATATATGTTTTGATGGAGTGATCAAAGCTTTTAGGTTTATACAATGTTTGTTAGAAACTTGTATTTACAAGAAAGTGAGTGGGGGCACTACAACATTTCTGATAAGTATATGTGGATGACATATTGTAGATCCGAAATAATGTAGAATTTCTGGACAGCATAAACGGTTGTTTGAAGAGTGTTTTTCAAAGGAAGACCTGGATAAAGCTGCTTACATATTGGGCATCAAGATCTATAGAAATAGATCAAGACGCCTGATGATACTTTCAAAGAACGCACACCCTGACATGTTTTTGAAGGAGTTCAAAATAGATCAGTGAAAGAAGGGGTTCTTACCTGAGTTGTAAGGTGTGAAGCTGAGTAAGACTCAAAGCTTGACCACGGCAGAAGAAAGAGGAAGGACGAAGGTCGTCCCCTATGCTCTTGTCATAGGCTCTATACGGTATGCCATGCTGAGTACCGCACCTGATGTGTGCCTTGCCACATGTCTGGCAAGAGGGTACAAAGGTGATCTAGGACTGGATCACCAGATAGCGGTCAAAATTGTCCTTAGAGGAATAAGGAAATGTTTCTCGGTTATGGAGGTGATAAAGAGTTCGACGTAAAGAGTTACGTCGATGCAAGCTTAACACCTATCCGGATAGCTCTGAGTAGAGATACCGGATACGTATAATGGAGCAACAATTTGGAATAGCTCCAAGTGGAACGTGGTAGCAGCATCTATGATATGACATAAAGTTTTGCGAAATACATAGGGATCTGAATATGGCAAGATCCGTTGACTACAACCTCTCTCACAAGCATAACATGATCAAACCCAGAACTCATTGAGTGTTAACCACATAGTGATGTGAACTAGATTATTGAGTCTAGTAAACTCTTTGGATGTTGGTCACATGGCGATGTGACCTGTGAGTGTTAATCACATGGCGATGTGAACTAGATTATTGACTCTAGTGCAAGTGGGAGACTGTTGGAAATATGCCCTGGAGGCAATAATAAATTAGTTATTATTATTATATTTCATTGTTCATGATAATCGTTTATTATCCATGCTAGAATTGTATTGATAGGAAAGTCAGATACATGTGTGGATAAATAGACAACACCATGTCCCTAGTAAGCCTCTAGTTGACTAGCTCGTTGATCAATAGATGGTTACGGTTTCCTGACCATGGACATTGGATGTCGTTGATAACGGGATCACATAATTAGGAGAATGATGTGATGGACAAGACCCAATCCTAAGCCTAGCACAAGATCGTGTAGTTCGTTTGCTAAAGCTTTTCTAATGTCAAGTATCATTTCCTTAGACCATGAGATTGTGCAACTCCCGGATACCGTAGGAGTGCTTTGGGTGTCCCAAACATCACAACGTAACTGGGTGGCTATAAAGGTACACTACAGGTATCTCCGAAAGTGTCTGTTGGGTTGGCACGAATCGAGACTGGGATTTGTCACTCCGTGTAAACGGAGAGGTATCTCTGGGCCCACTCGGTAGGACATCATCATAATGTGCACAATGTTACCAAGGAGTTGATCACGGGATGATGTGTTATGGAACGAGTAAAGAGACTTGCCGTTAACGAGATTGAACAAGGTATCGGATACCGACGATCGAATCTCGGGCAAGTACAATACCGCTGGACAACGGGAATTGTATATGGGATTGATTGAATCCTCGACATCGTTGTTCATCCGATGAGATCATCGTGGAACATGTGGGAGCCAACATGGGTATCCAGATCCCGCTGTTGGTTATTGGCCGGAGAGTTGTCTCGGTCATGTCTGCATGGTTCCCGAACCCATAGGGTCTACACACTTAAGGTCCGGTGACGCTAGAGTTGTTATGGGAAATAGTATGTGGTTACCGAAGGTTGTTCGGAGTCCCGGATGAGATCCCAGACATGACAAGGAGCTCTGGACTGGTCCGGAGGTGAAGATCGGTATATTGAACGAAGGGTATTGGAGTCCGGAATTGTTCCAGGGGTACCAGGTGATGACCAGCGTGTCTGAAAGGGGTTTCGGAGGCCCCGGCAAGCGTTGGGGGGCCTTATGGGCCAAGGAGATAGGGCACATCAGCCCACTAAGGGGCTGAGCGCCCCTCCCACCCCATCTCACGTAACCAGGAGAGGTGGGGGCGCCACCCCTAGGGCAGCCGCCCCTCCCGGCTTGGGGCAAGTTTCCTAGGGGGTGGGAGCGCCCAAACCCATCTAGGGTTTCCCCTGTGGCCGCCGCCCCTCCCCTAGGGAACCCTAGGGCGCCTCCCCCTCCTCCCTTCCCCCTATATATAGTGAGGGAGAGAGAGGGCAGCCGCACCCTTCCCCTGGCGCAGCCCTCTTCCTCCTCCAACACCTCATCCTCCTCCGTAGTGCTTGGCGAAGCTGCCGGAGAACCACGAGCTCCATCACCACCACGCCGTCGTGTTGTCGGGTTTTTCCCTCAACTTCTCCTCTCACCTTGCTGGATCAAGAAGGAGGAGACGTCTCCCAACCGTACGTGTGTTGAACGCAGAGGTGTCGTCCGTTCGGCGCTACGATCATCGGTGATTTGGATCACGACGAGTACGACTCCATCAACCCCGTTCACTTGAACGCTTTCGCTTAGCGACCTACAAGGGTATGTAGATGCACTCTCCTTCCCCTCGTTGCTAGATTACTCCATAGATTGATCTTGATGATGCGTAGAAAATTTTAAATTTCTGCTACGATCCCCAACACTGTCTCCCACACATCATTAGTAGAACTGCAATCCCCATGACACAATTATTATTCACATTCACTGTTTTGACCTTTTGATAAAATTTTAGCGTGATTTGATCCTTGTTTGAAAGTCTAGCAGAATGTGGACCTTTTAGCTACCGCCAGACAACCAAGTTGTATGGTAGACGGACTACCGCCATAGTCAATGGTAGTAGCCATTGGTCAACGTCCAAACGACGTGTGTTCGTGGTAGAGGGCTACCGCTATAGCTGTTGGTGGTAGCCTTTTGTATCCTACTATCAGGGATAGGGGTGGTAGCCTTCGTACAACCATTGACATCATAATAAGCCACCCAAGCATCTACCACGCCTATCCCTGGTGGTAGGGTACAAAAGGCTACCGCCACCATCTACAGTGGTAGACCTTTGCCACGAGCAGACCCCATCTGAACGTTGACCAAACCCTACCGCCTGAGGTCCCGGCAGTATGTGATGAGACCCTACCTGCGGCTTGATTAGCGGTACCAAAAAGGGTTAGATTTGTGCAAACTTTCAAAGAGGGTCAAATCATGATAAATTTTGACCAAAACGCCAAAACAACGATTGTGTCCATTTTTCGGATCTATTCCTTCACATGTGGGTCTCAGTCCTAATGTGATCATCTACGCACCTTATCCCATGATGGATAACTGGAATTCATGGCCAGGCACTATCCCCACGGTAGTTCTGCACCCAGCTACCTGCATACCACCTCCACAACACATTTAATTTGGCTCTCATAGTGGGAGTATCATACTCCCTCTTGTTGGGTTTATAAGTCGGGCTCGCTTTTAGGTCTTCAATTTAACAAGGAAAACATGATATTCTAAAAATTATCTTCAGATTCGTTGTCGAACGTAGTTTCTAAACAATATAATTTTTGTGGAATATTATACGTACATGTTTAATTAGTCAAATACAAGACCTGAAAAGCCAGAGGGAGTAGCTCTTATGCAGTGTCAACTAGGCATAAGGCTGACATGGCATGTCAGTGAATGAAGACAAAGACTCTTGCAGTATCAAAATATGCTAGCATATCATAGCACATGAAACGAGACAAGTTACTGTCAAATATATCTTGTCCACCTATTTGTTGGGATTCCACAAACAATCAAATAAGATCCTCACTTTTATGATACCGTGCATTGTGAAGTACTCCCTCCATTCCAATGAATAAGGCATTCACGCATTACAAAATCCAACTTTGACCATAAACTAGACCAACAATATAAACTTTTATGACCTAAAAATTATACCATTGAAAACATCTTTTGAAAATGAATCCAGCGGTATAATTTTTACCACATATACGCCACAATTAATTCATCTAATTTATGGTCAAAGTTTAATGTTGGTTGCCTGCATGCCTTATTCATGGGAACAGAGGGAGTAGTAATGTAGACTAGTATCATATGAGTGCAGTGTTTTGGTGCTCGGCCTACATGCAGGCCTTTTTTTAACATTCAAATAATCACATTTATAAGTTTCAAAATATTCTGAAAAAGTTCCACATTTACATGAATGTATTCTATGTGTACGTAAAATTTCATGAGAAAATGCATTTATTTGCAGGCTACACAAAAAAATTGAAAACCGTTGGTTTTGTGTAGTGGACAATACACATATTGTTCACTATGTTCGAAATCACCAATTTGTCCTTTTTTGCTAAAGATCGTGTGTCAATGTATGACATCGTGATAATTTGCACACATGAAATATAAATCATTATGACATTGTGGATAATTTTTCAGAATTTTTTAGCATTGAAACAGTTTCTTTGAGCTTCCAGGTCTGCTAATACGTATATTTCTTATTTGTCCTTCCAACAATCTAATGTTAATCTATGCCACATCATTGTTACTTCTTCATAACATCGTCCTATTTTGTGCAGAGTACATATCCTTCCATGCTAATAAATTCTATTGTTTGTGAAATATGACACTTGAGGTCATATTCCCTCTGAGGTAGTATGGTGTTTTATAAAGACAAGTGATCATGTCTGACCACTAGTACTGTAAGTAGTAGACTTATGAAGCTTTAGGTAATTGCAATTGCCACCACATATAATGTACTAAAAATACCATAGGAATGTATCAACTTGAAGCAAAATGCATGTTCCAACGTATGAAGGTGGAGTCCTTTATACTAACTCCGATCCAAAATGTAGGTCATGTCTAACTTTTTTACATGTCAAACATTCGTAAGTTCGTCCAACTATCAAAAATAATTATTAGGAACCAACACAGTAGATTGATATTACTACATATTCATGAAATATATATTTGTAATATATAGTTATTTTTATGTGAGGCAAACATATTTTGCACAGAAATTTGATGGTCAAAGTAGTCACTAGGAACCATATCAATGCCCTAAAAGACCTACATATATTTTGTACGAGAGTTAGTGTTTCACAAGCAAATTAAAGGATGTTGTGTTTGAGAGTCATAAGTACGTCAAAGACTTTTGAATGGGTCTAACCATATATTTTGTGATTTCTATCCCTGATGACTGGAAGATAACTATCCTCAATACTCCTGGGACTATATGAATATGAACTAATAAATACAAATCATTTGATAATTAGCTTTTTAAGGTTCTTTGTTTGTTTCAAAATAAAATTTAATATGTTTGGTGTCTCTTAACTAATTATATATATATATATATATATATATATATATATAATTAGTTAAGAGACACCAAACATATTAAATTTTATTTTGAAACAAACAAAGAACCTTAAAAAGCTAATTATCAAATGATTTGTATTTATTAGTTCATATTCATATAGTCCCAGGAGTATTGAGGATAGTTATCTTCCAGTCAATGTTATGATTACTTATAGTACAAATAATTTCCATAAAATGTTTAGTCCAAAGTGTGAGCGGCCAAATTGATAACTTCATATGCTGACTAATATTCTAAAGAAGTCCATGCAAATATATAGTACTCTCTACGTAAAGAATTATAAGAGCGTTTAGATCACTATTTATGGAGGAAGTGCATGATCAAATGAAAAAAGAATAGCTCAAATCGATTCCAATCATTCATATTTTGTCCATGCATATGGAACAACCATTTGAAGTCAACCGGAAGCACAGCAAGAACACAATTGTGCGGCCACATCCGACAAACCCACGGGTTAGAGCAACCCTCTGATGATGAATTAGGCAAGATTATCTGCATCTAGTTTCCCCCAAAACATGCCAGAGAAATTTCTGTTATCAAGAAAATCACCAAAGACATGTCGGACCGTAAAAACTGACGAACAACAAGCGAAAATGGTCAATATTACCTTTGTTAGTTAACACAACTTTGTTAAATATACTAAAGCGCAAATTTGCGAGGGCTACTTTGCTACTATAGCTAGCAATAATATTGCCCTGAAATTACTCTCATTCCTTGTCTCTTGGAATTGCTAGGCTTGCCAGCCATCCAAACTAACTATAAAACCTGAGCCCATGCACCAAGATTCACAGGCCTCTTAGACGCAAGATCGACAAGCGCGTCGTCTGCCCAGCAAATACATACTCGGCCGGCCATGGGAAGCTGCGGAAGCAACGGGCACGGTACAGCTGTGGTGGTGGTGCCGCGGCCGCACGCTGAAGGCCCAGCGGCTATGCTCGGCATCGGCACGGCGAACCCCACCGGCGTGCTAATGCCCCAGGACGTCTTCGCCGACACCCTCTTCCGCATCACCAACAGCGACCACCTCACTGAGCTCAAACACAAGCTAACCAGAATTTGTACAACGGTTTTTCCTCTCCTAAATTGATTGATTGATTGATTACAGTCCCATGCATATATACTGGAGTACTAGTTTTCTTCCTAGTCCAGTACTAAATGATGTTCCTGGTTCCAGGCGGCAACACGGGCATCGACAAGCGGCACTTCCACCTCACGGAGGAGACGCTGGCGGCTCATCCGGAGCTGCTCGACCCGGAGCTGCCGTCGCTGGGTACGCGGGTGGACATGACCGTCGACGCCGTGCCCAAGCTCGCGCAGCGTGCCGCGGCCAAGGCCATCGCCGAGTGGGGCCGTCCGCCCGCCGACATCACCCACCTCGTCTTCACCACCTACTCCGCCTGCGGCGCCCCGAGCGCCGACCTCCGCCTGGCCACGCTGCTCGGCCTCAGGCCCACCGTCAGCCGCACCATTCTCAGCCTCCACGGCTGCTACGGCGGCGGCCGGGCGCTGGGCCTCGCCAAGGAGCTCGCCGAGAACAACCGCGGGGCGCGCGTCCTCGTGGCCTGCTCCGAGACCACGCTCGTCTGCTTCGGCGCGCCCGACGGCGGCAACCTCGTCGGCCACGCCATCTTCGGGGACGGCGCCGGCGCGGTCATCGTCGGGGCCGGCCCGTTCCTCGACGGCGAGCAGCGCCCCATCTTCGAGATGGTCCACGCCATGCAGACCACGGTGCCCAAGACGGAGCACGCGCTAGGCATGCAGGTCACCGGCGGTGGCATCGACTTCCACCTCTCCATCCAGGTGCCCACGCTCATCGGACAGAACGTGGAGCGCTGCCTCCTCAACGCGTTCCGCGGAGGACACGACGACGACGACGACGATGCTCATCTTCCGTCTCCATTATCCGGGAACGGAAATAAGTGGAACGACTTCTTCTGGGCGGTGCACCCAGGTGGCCGCCAGATCCTGGACAACATAGACAAGGTGCTCAAGCTGGAGCCGGAGAAACTGGCGGCCAGCCGGCACGTGCTCCGTGAGTACGGCAACATGAGCGGCGCGACCATCGTCTTCGTGCTCGACGAGCTGCGCCAGCGCCGGAGCCTGCTGCCGGAGTGGGGCTCCATGATGGCCTTCGGTCCTGGAATCACCATCGAGACCATGGTGCTCCGCTGCCCACGCTAGCTCGTCGATGGCGTCCATCCATGACCAATCTATCCTTCTCAAGCCTGCCGCGAATATATCTCACGATGATTCGAAATAAAGTTCTTAATAACTGGGGTAATAAAATGAAGACCAATATGTTGGAATTGTGTTGAATAATGAATATTTGTGTACAAGATCTCAACTATTAAAGGGGGAGTTGATAGTCCACGGTTTATTCTTTGTCTCACTTCCCACCACTGATTTTTCTCTTAATGAGCCCCACCTTCTCCTGGGTTTTTCTGTTTTTCTTCTTCTAGTATACTCTAACTCAATCTAATAGAGGAAAAAATTCTAGGTGCCACGCCAATTTCCTCATCCCCACCAGCCACTAGTAGAAAAAGGACCTAATGTGAGACACATTAGTGCCGGTTTGATTTTAGCCCGATACTAATGGTACCATTAGTGCTGATTCGAACGGCTATGCATTAATGCCGGTTCGTGTTGAACCTTTAGTACCGGTTCGTGCCACGAACCTGTACTAAAGGGGTGATGGCAGGCTGGCGTCAGGCCGGGGCTCCACGATCACCTTTAGTACCGGTTCGTGTCACGAGCTCATGCCACATGGTGGCACTTTTAGCGTCGGTTCGTGCCGAACCGGTACTAAAGGGGGGGGGGGGCTTTAGTGCCCACCCTTTAGTGCCGGTTATGGAACCGGCACTAAAGGCCCTTACGAACCAGCGCTAAAGCTCCGTTTTCTACTAGTGAGCCCTCTTCCCGTTCTAGGGCTTCCACGCGCCACCGCCTAACCTCCTTCCCCGGCCACCTCCCATACACACCCGGGATCCCACCAAAGAACTAGCGGCAGTAGGAGCAGAGAAGGATCCGGTGGAGAGGTCGCCGGAAGCACCTCGCTGAGACAAGTCCCCATGGCGACCAGGCCGCACCGCAGCTGGCCAACAGAGGTGAGCCGCCCGTAGTGTTTTTTAACCAGCACGTAGTTCTCTAACTCGTCTTTTTTTTCCACTTTAGTGTTTTCTTTAAACTCATTAACCATTTTTTAAAAGCCTTCAACATTTTACAAAAACTCTTGATTTTTTAAAATTCATGGACAAATTCAGTTCTTCTCATTATTGCATTGTATCCGCATATAAATTATAAATATGGAATTGAAAGTTCGAATTGGAGATCAAAATATTTTTTTGCGGTGGTACATAAGACATTCTTATATGTGAATGATTTACCCTTGTTGCAAACTCAAAGTTACATGCGATATATATGCGTGGAAATAGATAGTACTTGAGTAGTGAGATGTGCAGTTTTGTAACATCGTGGTGTCACAGTTTTCATCATTCAAGAAACTACTTCATGTTATTAATTATGCAGTATGTTTACTATAAAATTTATTTTATATGTAACATCGTGGTGTCAAAGTTCTCACATAATTACTGTTTGAAAGCGTTTAGTCCTGTATATGATTCAGGTGTGGCACTAAAAAAATCAGGAAGAAGAAAAGAAAAATCTAAAGGAGAAGAGAAAGAAAACAAATGTTTTGAGCCCGATTAAAGCCCAGCCCAGTGCTACAGAGACTGGAGCAGAGAATCGAAAGAAAACAAATCTGCACGAGTCTCCTCCGCCTCGCCATCGTTCCCCATTCCACCGCCGCCGCCGGCGTCGCCGCACCGCCGCCTGCGCCATGCTCCGCCTCCGGAGATGCGTCCTCTACCACCACCTCCCCACTCCCCTCTCTCCACCGCCTCCTATCCGCCGACCCCGACTCCGGCTTCGAAGTGGAGCACTACCTCGTCTCCACCTGCGGGCTGACCCGAGCGCAGGCGCTCAAGGCCTCCGCCAAGCTCTCCCACCTCAAGTCCCCCGACAAGCCCGACGCCGTGCTCGCCTTCCTCGCCGGCCTCGGCCTCTCCGCCGCCGACGTCGCCGCGGTCGTCGCCAAAGACCCGCTCTTCCTCTGCGCCGGCGTGGAGGGAAACCTGGGCCCCGCCGTCGCCGGGCTCACCGGCCTCGGCCTGTCGCGTCCTGAGGTCGCGCGACTCCTCTCGCTCTCCCCTGACCGATTCCGCCGCAAGAACGTCGTCCCCAAGGTGCGCTCCTACCTGCCTCTCTTTGGCTCCGCCGAGGACCTCCTCTCCGGGGTCAAGCGCGGCTTGTTCCTTCTCTCGGTCGACATGGACCGGGTGGTCAAGCCCAACGTCGCGGTCCTGCGGGAGTGCGGGCTAGGTGCTCGCGATATTGCCAAGCTGCTCATCCAAATGCCGAGGATCGTCACCGCCAGTCCGGAGCGCGCCCTCGCGATGGTCGCGTGCGCCGAACGCATTGGTGTGCCCCGTGGCTCTGGGATGTTTAGGCAAGCGCTGCAGGCTGTCGCGTGCTTCAGCGAGGAGAAGATTGCCGCCAAAGTGGAACAGTTGAAGAAGACATTGCGGTGGTCGGATGCCGATGTCCGCATTGCTCTGTGCAAGTGGCCCACTGTGCTGAGGTGGTCAAAGGGCATGCTGCAGCGCAAGTCCGAGTTCCTCTTCTCTAAGGTGGGCTTGGAACCGGCGTACATTGCTCACCGTCCGGCAATACTCGGTCTTAGCTTGGAGCGCCGGCTCGAGCCCCGGTACTATGTTATGAGGTTTCTTAAGGAGAATGGATTGTTGAGTCATGGCAGAGACTACAATAGTATGGTCTTGGTCAGCGAGAAGGTATTTGTGGAGAGGTTCATACGCCCCCACAAGCAAGCTGCACCACTCATTGCTGAAGACTATGCAGCCGCTTGCACAGGGGAGGTGCCTGCTAGATTCAGATTTACATGAACCAAGAACAGGCTATGAAAATAACAACAGAATTTCCACTCATCGTATTAAGCTGGTAATTCATGATTAGGTGTTCTTTTCATGACTGAATTTTGGTTTTGTTGTGGCCAATGCTTGGCATAAATGATAACTTGATTTCTGAACCCCAATATGTTGATTTCGTCATTTGGTGGAGAAGAAAGCTTGACCTGTGATATATTTTCATGTCAAGTTTATCTAGCATGTTCAGTTGTCATTTCATTGTCTTTTTTGTTCTGTCATATGTCAGTTAGTACTGAAATTGCAGTTCATTGTTTAGTATTTTGATTATACTTCGGAAAATATATTGCTGTTGGGTGTATGTTTACTTTATGCCTTTGATTTCTTGGCCCTTCTTCTTCGAAGGCTGATTAGTTTTGTCACTAGATCTTGTAGTTGACCTACTTTTGCTAGGAAACAATTCAAATTTGAAAACGTAACCAAAGTGGGAGTAGGACTAAGCATGATCAGCAAATGAAGTTGTCTTATCATTTATCTCTTAGGTATAGACTAGTGTCAAAAACGCTCTTGTATTATGGGGCGGAGGGAGTACAATTTTGTCGATAAAGCTGATTTTTCCTGAGCCTGATACTGCCTGTCAAGCGGAGCATGTCTTGTTGTATTTTGGATTTGCCACACTCACAGTATTTGAGACGTGTCTTTGTCTAAAGTTTTACAAATGTATATTGTTCCTCTTGTCTGCCGAGCGGCAACAGGGAGCGGATTGTGATCTCTTGATGAAATCTGCAATGGGCAGCTGTGATGTCCTTCATGTTATGTTCCTGGCTTCCTACCTAGCATGGTCCGTGGTGCCTGGATGATGCCCTGGCATCTGGTGTGTATGTACAGCCTGCGCCTGGACAATGCGTAGTATGTACTGATAACATCATCATCTACATTTTTCTTTCTCTGTAGGCTGATGGCATCTGGTGTGTATGCAGCCTCTTGTTACCATGGTCTCTTGCATAGTATGTACTGATAACATCATCTTTCGCTGTAGGCTGATGCCAAGTAGATCGGACGGGGCGAGGCCGGCTAAGGTCCTTCGCGCCGCCACGGTGTTGTTCCACTCATGGAAGCCTGTGGTATCCTCGTGAGGCGGACGTCGGCCACCTATGTTCCCGGTGTTGCTAAAAAAAAGCAACCAAGGACGGCGGTGGCGAGGCACCTCTGTTGACCTTGGTTCTTTGCAGTGGATGACGCCACCGCTATTGGTCGTCTCCGGTGTGCCGCCGCCCATCTCCGTCGTCCCTCGCCATTGCCCTCCACTTCTTTTGGTCATGTCGTGTTGATCCAGAGTCGTGGCTACCATCGCCGCCCCTCCGTCATCTCAAGTTGGGACTGGCCATCCGACTGCCGGATCCCACCATCAGACACGGACATCCCGTATCTGTATACGGTTGTTCCTCCTTCGATCTTGTGCTCCAGGATCCACTTGGTTGTTTGCTGGTGGAGCTGGCCTTCCTGTCGCCGGATCCGATCACCCCCCTCGCGGGATCTGTTGCTCCCGCGCGCCCATTCAGCTACTGCTCGCTCGGGATCGTCATCGCCATTTTGGCCGTTCAATCACCTATTGGAGGCTCATCTTCTGTTGGTGTTGGTCATTGGTTGCAGGTTGATTTCTGCCTCATCTTTTGCTAGTGGCAGTGTTGGTCGTTGGTTGTAGGTTGTTTTCTGCCCGGGGCGAACCTCGCAATGCCTCCCTCTTGGTCGTCGGCCGTGGCATGCTTTGTCCCCGGCGGGAGTGTGTTCCCCGCTCCCCTCCGGTCGATGCCCGTTTCTTCATGGTCCTCCTTCTATGGCCTAGGTCACGGTCGATCGAGCTGCATTGGGCTGGTGGCCTCTTCCTCGGTGATGTTGTACCTAGGCTTCTACGTGTGGTTCTATCTCAAGGCTGATGGCAGATATGTCCATTTGATGTTTCTCGCTTTTTTGCCTCGTGTTGTAGTCTTGCTCTAGCTAGTTTAGTATTGGTCGTCTCAGGGTTGTGGATCGATCGGGTCAGTGATCTTTAGGTCGTGTCGTTTTGGCGCTGTACTGGTCATGCCTTTTTTTCTCTTCTTAATGAATATGCATGCAGCTCTCTTGCATGGTTCAGAAAAAAAAAGTAAATTTAAAATGGTTAAAAGTCAAACATTGTTGAAGCCACATGCCGGCCGCAAGAACCAATGCCGGCCGCAAGAACCACCCGTCGCCACATCCTTCGCTGCCCACACGGCCAAGGAACGCGACCACCGCCACCACTACAAGACTCACCCGGAGAGTCAAACGGTAATCCCGGCATCCCAACCCGCACCCCTCACCAATGCCATAAATTTTTTTGACGAAAAGATGGCCATAGGGCCATATTCCATTGATTAATCACAAGGAGAAATACAAATTGCAGTAGAGCTACAGTTAGGGCACCAATGCCATAATGCAAGGCCACTGTCAACCACAGGAGAAGCACTGCCTCCCCCCACCATCATGCTCATCTCCACCTTGACTTGGACGGAGGAGGCTAGAATACAAGTTATCCCGACTCCCCAGCTTCCTACAGAGGGTGGTCAAGCCCAACGTGGCCTTTCCTACAGGAGTGCGGGATAGGTACTCGTGATATTGCCAAGCAGTTCATCCAAATGTTGCTGATCACCACCGTCAGCCTAGAGCGCGTCCTGGGGATGGTTGCATGCGCCGAACGCATAGGTGTGCCCCGTGTCCCCAGTTACGTTGTGACGTTTGGTAGCACACAAAGTGTTCCTCCGGCTAAGGAGTGATGTGGCGCAATGTCTTGTCAGTTTCGAGCTGGTGTTCCCACCATCCTTCTTCAATATCATGACGCACGTCCTAGTTCATCTAGTCGACGAGATTGTCATCCTGGGGCCCGTATTTCTACACAATATGTTCCCCTTTGAGAGGTTCATGGGAGTCCTAAAGAAATATGTCCGTAATCGCGCTAGGCCAGAAGGAGGCATCTCCATGGGCCATCAAACAGAGGATGTTATCGGGTTTTGTGTTGACTTCATTCCTGGCCTTAACAAGATAGGTCTCCCTAAATCGCGTTATGAGGGGAGACTGACTGGAAAAGGCACTCTTGGAAGAGACTCAATAATATGGAGGGACGAATATTCTTGGTCTCAAGCACACTACACAGTTCTACAGAACTCTACCTTGGTGACCTCGTATGTCGATGAACACAAGAACAGTCTGCGCTCCAAACACCCGGAGCAGTGCGACGACTGGATTACATGTGAACACATCAGGACTTTCAGCAGTTGGTTCGAAACACGTCTCAGAGGTGACAACACTGTTTGTGATGAGTTGTACTTGTTGTCCAGGGGACCATCTTTGACTGTATTGACTTACAAAGGATACGAGATAAATGGGAATACATTTTACACGATCGCCCAAGATCAAAAGAGCACCAACCAAAACAGTAGTGTCCGCTTTGATGCAGGAACCGAGAGCGGAAAGGATACATATTATGGTTACATAGTGGACATATGGGAACTTGACTACGGACCTGATTTTAAGGTCCCTTTGTTTAAGTGCAAATGGGTCAATCTGTTAGGCGGCGGGTACAGATAGACCCACAGTACGGAATGACAACAGTGGATCTGAAAAATCTTGGGTACACTGACGAACCGTTCATCCTAGCCAATGATGTGGCACAGGTTATCTATGTGAAGGACATGTCTACCAAACCGAGAAAAAGAAAAGATAAGGAAGCGAATACATCATACGATGAGCCAAAGCGCCACATAGTTCTTTCAGGAAAAAGGGACATCCTGGGAGTGGACGGCAAGACAGACATGTCTGAAGATTATGAAAAGTTTCATGAAATTCCTCCCTTCAATGTCAAGGCTGACCCAAGCATCCTGATAAACAATGAAGATTATTCATGGTTACGGCGCAATAAGCAAATGACACAAGCGAAAAAAAAGTGAAGACTTTCTCCCGCAACTTTGTAACACACGAACATGCTACCATTGTCCGTTTTGTACATGCACATGCTATGTGGGTGAAATTATGATACCATCCCAACTTTCAAATTTTTCAGAGTTCATTTGAAATGCTTTCATGTCTTATGGTTCGGCCCTCGTAATACCATGACCATTAGTCCCTGGCCCATGCCAACTTTCAACTAATGGCACTAACAGAAAGTTTATAATTTTTTTAAAACTAATGGCACTAACAGAAAGTTTATAATTTTGCTAACCTAAAAGCAAACCGAATTAAAAATTAAAGCAAAAAACAAAAGAAAATAAATAATGCAAAAAACAAATCAAGAAAACAGCAAAAAACTATTTTTATAGTAAAGTTAATCATAAAATAAAATAAATAAAACAACAAAGAAAACAAAAAAAACTAAAAAAGTGTTTTCAAATTTGAAAACTAATGGCACTAACAGAAAGTTTATAATTTTTCTAAAACTAATGGCACTAACAGAAAGTTTATAATTTTGCTAACCTAAAAGCAAACATAATTAAAAATTAAAGCAAAAAACAAAAGAAAATAAATAATGCAAAAAACAAATAAAAAAACAGGAAAAAACTATTTTTATAGTAAAGTTAATCACAAAATAAAATAAATAAAGCAACAAAGAAAACTAAAAAACTAAAAAAGTGTTTTCAAATTTGAAAACTAATGGCACTAACAGAAAGTTTATAATTTTTCTAAAACTAATGGCACTAACAGAAAGTTTATAATTTTGCTAACCTAAAAGCAAACAGAATTAAAAATTAAAGCAAAAAACAGAAGAAAATAAATAATGCAAAAAACAAATCAAAAAAACAGGAAAAAACTATTTCATGTAAAGTTAATCATAAAATAAAATAAATAAAGCGACAAAGAAAACTAAAAAACTAAAAAATTATTTTCAAATTTGAAAACTAATGGCATTAACAAAAAGTTTATAATTTTTCTAAAACTAAAAGCATAAAGAATTAAAAAAATAAAGCAAAAAACAAAAGAAAATAAATAAAGCAACAAAAAAATGCCACCTACTGGGCCACCACGGCCCGAATACGACTAGAAACCCTACCATGGGCCAGGATTCAAGCCCGCAGCAGGCCCAGTAGGCCCACAGGCATTGAAGTGACAGATTAGGCCCGAAAGCCTGCAGTTGAGAGGAGCTCGGGAGGGTGGGCGCAGCAGCGCTTATAAACCACTCCCGAGCCCTCTCAACTAGCGAGGTGGGACTAAACTTTTGGGCGTGGGACAGCACAAGGCCATTGGTCCCGGTTGGTGGCACCAACCGGGACTAAAGGGGGCATTGGTCACGGTTCGTGTCACCAACCGTGACCAAGGCCATTGGTCCCGGTTGGTGCCACCAACCGGGACCATAGG
Organism: Triticum aestivum; assembly: GCF_018294505.1. Classification (NCBI taxonomy): domain Eukaryota; kingdom Viridiplantae; phylum Streptophyta; class Magnoliopsida; order Poales; family Poaceae; genus Triticum; species Triticum aestivum. The sequence continues at coordinate 8,667,434 of NC_057809.1, read as the reverse complement.
CCTCTGCTTCCCGCCCTTTCGGCTGCTGAAAAGAGACCTATGGTCCCGGTTGGTGCCACCAACCGAGACCAATGCCCCCTTTAGTCCCGGTTTGTGCCACAAACCGGGACCAAAGGCCTGGGTATATAAGTAGCACTTGGGAAAATTTGACGAACTCATCGCCAGTTGCCCCCCGGCCCGCCCGACAACGCCGAGCTCATCGACACCGCCAGGCTGCCCAGATCGACGCTGATCCACTGCCCCGACGCCGCCCGCTGCCCAGACACCGTCCGCGCGCCGCCCCGACGCCGTCCGCGCGCCCCCGTCGTCGCCCCTGCCCCGTCGCTGCCAGGCTGCCCCGAAGCCGCCCGCCGCCCCCGCCGACACCGTCATCGTCGCCCGCACCGATTCCGGCCGGCGACCTCGACCCCTCCCCGCGCTGTGAGCCCCTGCCTCCTCCCCTTTTCCTTCGCATTGCCGTCCCCGCACGTCATCCGTAAGCCGCGCCACCGCTAACCATCGTCGTCGTCGCCGTATAATGCTCATGTATATGCTCACTGTATGTATGTATGTATGTATGTATGTATGTATGTATGTATGTATGTATGTATGTTCACTGTATAATGCTCTGTATATGCTGTATATATAATGCTCGTTTTTGCATTTTTTTTGTTACCAAGAAAAAGGTCTATTTTTTGTTGATATGTATGTTCATATGCTCATTAATATTTAAAAAAAGTTCATATGCTCATTTAAGAAAATGTTCATATGTAACATTTAAGAAAAAAAGTAAATGTATGTATGTTCATATGCAAAGAATTATTTTTGGATGAAATGAGATGAGATGAGATGTGTTTTGTGTTGGAGAAGAAAAGAGGAACAAGGAAGAAGGAAGAAGAAGTAAAAGAGGGTCGAGGGGGGGGGTCGATATACTCCCTCCCCGATAACAATTTTTTCCATGTATATATGCAAAAGTTACATTTTTAGAAAAGTTTTATATATCTAGCTAGAAAGAAGGAAGAAGAAGAAAAAGAAGGAGAGGAAAAAGGAAAATAAGAAGAGGAAGAAAGGAGAAGAAGAGGAGAGGAAGAAGGGGAAAAATAAATAAGAAAAGAAAAAAAAGAGGAGAAGAAGAAAGGAATAGAGGAGAAGAAGAGAAAATAGAATATATTCCCTCCCCGATAACAATTTTTTCCATGTATATATGCAAAAGTTACATTTTTAGAAAAATTTTATATATCTAGCTAGAAAGAAGGAAGAAGAAGAAAAAGAAGGAGAGGAAAAAGGAAAATAAGAAGAGGAAGAAAGGAGAAGAAGAGGAGAGGAAGAAGGGGAAAATAAATAAGAAAAAGAAAAAAAGAAGAGGAGAAGAAGAAAGGAATAGAGGAGAATAAGAGAAAATAGAATATATTCTATTTTCTCTTCTTCTCCTCTATTCCTTTCTTCTTCTCCTCTTTTTTTTCTTCTTTTTTTTTCTTTGATCTTCTCCTCTAGATATTCCTTTCTTCTTCTCCTCTTTTTATTTCAGGGTCGTCTAGGGGTCGAGGGTTCCAGGGTCGTCGAGGGTTCGAGGGGTCGAGGATCGCCGAGGGGTCGAGAGAGGTTTCCTAGTGTCAAAGGATTAAAGAAATCCATGGCTTCATCATTAGCCGGAAGTAACCAGGGCATGACGAAGTCCTCCAAAGTTATTTTGGAATGGTGTGCCGGATAGGATAATTTGCCTTTTTGTATGAATTTCAGCAAAGGCCTTCCAAATCACGATATTTGGAAGGTTCTTGCTGAACTTTGTACCAAAAAGCGAATTATCCTATCTAGGACTCCGTTCCAAAATAACTTTGGAGAGCTTCGTACCATCATGCACCTGTTACTTTCGCCTAATGATGAAGACATGGTTTTGTTGAATCCTTTGACACTAGGCAACCTTCCGACCCCTCGGCGATCCTCTCGAACATGAGAGGAAGAAGAGGATAAAAAAAGAAGAGGAAGAAGAAAAAAGAGAGGAGAAGAAAGAATAGAGGAGTTCTTCTCCTCTATTCTTTCTTCTCCTCTTTTTTTCTTCTTCTTCCTCTTTTTTTATCGGGAACGAGGGTCGTCGAGGGACATATAGATGTAGTGTCGTCGTTATCGATATATACCCCGTCCCGATAGCTTCAACACGTGGGGGGGGGGGTCGAGGCCACTAATTAATATATATGATTCCTTACTATGATTAGGTAGCTAGTTCTACGTTTGGCACTAATATATCCATCTGTCATGTTTGAATAATAATTGCCATGTTGTAAATATTTGTAGAAACTATGGACACCACCCGAGACGAAGCAAAAGAAGCATTGTTGAGGGACATAATCGCACAAGGAAGTGATGCCGTCTCGTTGTTTCTCAACGACACCGATGGTCTGGAAGGAGAGGGTGAAGAAGCTGGCTACGGTGACCTAATGCCGGTGCAAGAAGAAGAACATGAGGACGGCTCCGGTGACCTAATGCCGGTGCAAGAAGGAGACCGTGATGACGGCTCCGGTGACCGAACCGAGTCCGGCCAGGTATATATATTAGTTAAGCCCGTGCTAACTAGCTGATTGATGCATTCATTATTTTGGTATGTACACATATTAATTAAGTCTTTGTTCTTTTTTCTAGCCCTCCGGATCGAGCACAACTTCGGTAAAGAGACGAGGCCCGAAGAAAAAGTTGAGCTCGGATGAAAAGCTTGAGATCATAGCAATCGCGCCCGACGGCCAACCGATTGAACCCCTCCAGACAAAGAGCGCATTTGTTGCTCAGTGCGGGGTTCTGGTTAGGGACGAGATCCCGATAAGCATCCAGCAATGGTTTAAGCCGGCTACAGAAGACCCTGAGGTGTCTTATGTCAATGATATGCAGAAAAATGATCTTTGGACTGAGCTGAAGTCAAATTTCACCCTAGCGCCAGAGGATAATCCAGAGAACCCAGTTAAAGAGCAATTAATCAAGTCTTTTGCTCTTAAGAGGATGGCAGAACTATTCAGGAGGTGGAAGAAAGAGCTGAATAAGTTTGTCGAAAATAATGAGACACCAGAATTCAAGGGCAGATATGAGAAGATCAGAGATCACTGGCCCGCATTTGTGGCCCACAAGACATCGGAAAAGAGTAAGAAGATGTCGGCGACAAACAAGCAAAATGCTGCGAAGAAGATGCTTCACCATCGCACGGGGTCAGGTGGCTACCTCGTAGCCCGGCCTAAGTGGGCCAAGACTGAGAATGATCTGGTTGATAAAGGGATCGAACCAGAGACAATTAGTTGGCCAGACCGTTGCCGGACTTGGTTCTTCAGGGCTGGCGGAACCTTGGACCTTGTAACAGGGAAGTGCATTTGGACGAACGGTCAAATGGACATACCAGTCAGGAAGCTTAAGCAGTATATCGAAGCAGTGCAGCAAGGGAAGTTCTTTCTAGACAGAGAGAACGACAAGCTTACAATGGCCCTCGGGAATCCTGAGCACCCTGGACGGACACGAGGCACGCCAAGCTCCATTCCATGGAAGGTTGGGTTTCCGGACGCAGGCGGTTACAAATCTCATGAGAGGAGGAAAAAAGTGCAGCAGACCCAAATGCAGGCGCTGCAAGCAAGGGTAGACGCGATAGAGGAACGAGAAGCAAATCGCAGCAAACGTACTGCCGAAGCTTCCCCCGAAGCTACCCCGCCATCTCAGCGCAGAAGCAGCGTGGCTTCCACCGAGCTGCTTCAGCCGGAGCATGCCTTGATGGCTCCTGCCAGCTATCCCGTGGATGCTATCACGGAGTCTCAAAATTGCCACCTTATGACGCAATGGATGAATTTGAAGGTCAAGGCAGCTGTTGGCTCTGTTTATCCTACTGAACCCGGAGCAACTTTTCACTGTCAGCCGATTCCAGAAGGATATGCTAGGGTGATGGTGGATGAAATAACGGAGGGATTTGAGGACCTCCAGCTTGACCACCTTACCGGTGAAGGGGAGACTCGGCTGGGGTTTGCTTTGAAGACTCCATGCCTATGGCGGAAGGAGCTCATCAACCTTCTGAACTGGACGCCTCCGCCTCCTCCTCCTCCTCCTCCTCCGGCGAGTCAGGGCACTCCGCCTCCTCCACCGCCTCCTCCTCCGGCGCGTGGCGGCACTCCGCCTGCGCCGGCGCGCCCGAGCAGCCAGCCTCCTCCTTCTCTGCCTTGTCAGCAAGGGCGGAAGAGACCCGCCGCCGCTCCAGTATCTGCTCCGGCGCGTCGTAGTCCTTCTCCTCCGCCTCGTAAGCAAGTAAAGAAGACAACCGCTTCGTCTTCTCGGCCGGCGTCTAGCAATACAACCAGAGGCGGGAGGACATACAGATTCGGTCCTTCTTTGAAGAGTCCACAGAAGTTACCATACGAGAGGACCTCGGAGGAGAACGCGAAGATCGCGCGAACCGAAGTGGATGACTGGTTTCAAGGGTTGAGAGCAAAGAGACATCCACCTCCGGAGGAGAAGGTAGATTCGGTGAAAGTGAAGCGCACTCTGGCTGCCCTGGCAAAATCACCCAAGTCTCCGCCGAAAGGAAACTATGAGCGCATTATTGCAAAGACATGGGCCGAAGCGGAGCGGTCGGGAAGTACAGTCAGTGATCAAAGGCTGAAAGAACGACGAGCGGCTGGGAAACAAATTGCCCAGCTTGGCAAACAAGCGAAGCAATCGTGCCCCCCCCCCTCAAGGTGCCTAGCGACATCGTCGATCCGAGGATGGTGCCCGGTTATGGCAATGTTGACGATTACCTGCCCAACGATGTACATTATGATCCCATGGAGGTGCAGATACACAGATACGAGTACGGGAAGCCTCTCGTCAAAGATGAAAAATCTTTAACAACGATGATGCGAAGATTACATGATTGGTACTTGAAAATCTGCAGAGAGTCTGGGGAAGGAGTACTTTGTATGCGAGAGTTAAACCGGAGCATGACCTCATTCGAATTGAACTGTTGCCTATTCCATTTGAGGAGTTCTATCAGTTTTTCAATCAATTGGCCCTCAATAAAACAACGATCACCTGCTACTGTCTGTAAGTACTACTACTTCTGTCATTAAGTCTCTCTATATAGCTCATCTCTTTCATTGCATGTATTTATAATTATCCTCACTATATTATGCAGAATGAAGATCGCCGAATTGAAGAAAAGACAAATCGGTGATATTGGGTTCGTTAACACATATCTCATAGATGCAACTGAGGTTGAACATCGTCCCGGAGATACCGAGGCCAACTTGCTACGATCATTAAAAACAATGAAAACAAAGATATAATACTCTTTCCTTACAACTTCAAGTGAGTGTTACTGTCTTGTGCATATTCGGTTTTCCTTATATATTAGTCCAGGTTATAGTAATGTAATTGATGAGTTATGCATGCGTGTGCAGTTTTCATTATATTCTCCTAGAGATTAGGCTTGAGCAAGGAGTAGTAACCGTCTTGGACTCTAAACGAAAAGATCCCCAGGAGTATGTGGACATGACTGAAATCCTCAAGAAGTAAGTTAAATCGATCATTATCCACCATATTAGCAACTTTGTTCATTTCCTGATATCAAGTAATTGTTTTCTTTGTCCGGCAGGGTTTAGAAAAATTCACCAGAAAAGTTCCGGGACTGCCGAAGGAGCTGGAATTTAGACACCCGAAAGTAAGTACTATAGTAGCATGTTCCGCGCATCTCCTAGTGATTCAAGCGCTAGTTTCATCAATACCATTTAGCATTCTTGCTTATCAGTTTGATTGACCTCTACTTCTTGTAAAGTGGTTGTGGCAGGAATAAGGGAATGATTTCTGTGGATACTACGTCTGCGAGTCCATCCGCCACACGACCTGTGAGCGGGGCGGGTACTCTGACGAACAATATGAAGTACGTAAATAACAACATTCACAATTTTATTGTATTACCATCATTTGTATTGAGTTTCATTCATTCATATATATATGTATTGACCCCCTTCTTCAAATTAGATGTTTCGGAAGCGGGATGAACTCCTAGCACCAGCTCGCATGCGAGCAATTCAAGAGGAATTGGCGGCATTCTTTCTTGACCACGTGATCGCTGAAGACGGAGAATACTATGTGGACCATGAGTCCGTATGATTATATTTGTAAGAGATAATTATTGTATCTATGTAGCCGGTAGTGTCGGATAGATATACGAGAACTTGTTGTTCGACCAATCTCTCGGAGAAGGAGAGGTGGTCGATATCACTTCTCTCTGTATGCATATATGTTCATGACGATCTTCTGTTTCCTTCGTTTGCTTACTAGCTAGCTAGCGTGTCTAGTCCTCTCTATACGTATGTATAGTACGTAGCGTCAATCAAGCACGGACATAAGAGAGGACACTTCTCTCTATTAATCATAGCTAGCTAACACAATATATGAAACACCTAAATTAACCCCCCAAAACCCCCAAACCCCCCCCCCCTTTTAAAAAAAACAAAAACCCCAGCCACAGAAATGCTGACGCGTGGATGCCTATTGGTCCCGGTTGGTGCCACCAACCGGGACCAAAGGGTCTCCTGCCTGGGCTCCGCGCACAGGCCACGTGGAGGCCCATCAGTCCCGGTTCTGGATTGAACCGGGACTAAAGGGATAGGGCATTAGTACCGACACTTTAGTCCCGGTTCAGGAACCAGGACTAAAGGCCCTTACGAACCGGGACAACAGGCCCTTTTTCTACCAGTGTATCTAGGTTAAATAGATGATGTGGCATGCAATAAATGAAAAAAGAGATGAAAGTGGTAACATAGCTAGTTACTAGTAGTATAAGTAACATCACACATATCAAGGCAAGATGTGTCTATAGCCTAATAAATGAAGTGCTCCATGTTACACACATATGTTACTCCCCACTATAAAGGTAGTAACATAGACTAGTAACATGAACATGTTACTAGTCTATGTTACTATCCATTGTGGCTAGTCTTGCACTATAAAGGTAGTAACATAGACTAGTAACACATGCATGTTACTAGTCTAAGTTACTCCCCACTATGACGAGTCTTACTCCCATCGTGGGTAGTCTGAGAGGGTGCTTGGATCCAAGAGACTTATTTTAGTCTGACTAAAAATAATCTCTTTAAGAGGCTAAAGTTCCAAGCACCTCTGACTAAAGAGGGCTTAAACTAGTCTTGAGACTAAATTTATTTAGTCAGGGGTACCCCTACTAAAATGTGAATTAGTCCTCTCTCTCCTCATTTAACTCTTCTCCTTTAACACAGGCGAGTTCTGGATTGTAGGGTTTGGAGGATAATAAATGCTCATTAACTTGATTTTAGTCTTTTTAGTATTTGGATCCAAATATAGGTAAGGATAGCAAGTTTTAGTCTCACTAAAGTCATGAGACTAAGAGGGTGCTTGGATACGTTTTATTCTCATGACTAAAAGTAGTGGGACTAAACGTTTTATTCTCATGACTAAAAGTAGTGGGACTAAAACTTGCTAGCCTCACCCATGTTTGGATCCAAATACTAAAGACTAAAATCAAGTTAATGAACATTTATTATCCTCCAAACCCTTTAATCCAGAACTCGCATGTGTTAAAGGCGAGGAGTTAATGAGGAGAGAGAGGACTAATTCACATTTTAGTAGGGGTACCCCTAACTAAAAAAATTTAGTCTCAAGACTAGTTTTAACTCCTTTTTAATCAGGGGTGCTTGAAACTTTAGCCTTTTAAAAAGACTATTTTTAGTTAGACTAAAATAAATCCTTTGTATCCAAGCACCCCTGAAACATGATATCGCTAAGGGGCTAAAATTGAAGCTTTGGCCCCAGGCGCGAGCTGCGTCCAAGGAGTAAAGATCGGGTTGAGGGAAAATACTAGTATTAAAAAGGAAACCCAAGCGTCAGTTTTGCCCACGCCGCCGTCTGCTCGTCTTCAAATCCTCGAAAAATACAGGAGAGCGAACCCTAGCACGGGACTCCGCTCCGCCATCGCCGCCCTCCGGCCTCCGCGCCGGGCTCTACGCCGCCTCCACCCTGTCCGCACCGAGGTGAGCTCTCCGGCACACGCCTAGCAGTTGGTTTGGTATATGGCGTGGTAGCAGAACCCTAGCCAGTTAACTCCCTTCCGCCATGGATTGGTCTCTCGTCTCACCTGTAGCAGCGCGATGGAGCTCACGAAGCAGGGGCGGCCGCCATTGCCTTCGCGGCCGCGGAGAAGCTCCGTGCCCATGACGAGCCAGCAGCCAGGGCGGCCGTCGCAGCCGTCGCCGCCGCCCAAGGCCAATCCGCAGATGCTCGAGTCCCTGAGATCCAAACTCAGGGAGGCTCTGGCCGCTGCCTTGAGCATCATGGATTCTGGGCAGCAATCCTCTGGAAATTCGGGTTCAGCTGGCGAGTACAGGATCCGTAAGGCCCGAAGCCTAGCATCTAACATTGAAGAGGAGCTGTTCAAATTGTTCGGAGGGGTCAGCAGGAAGTACAAGGAGAAAGGCGTGTCGCTCGTGTTTAATCTGGAAGGTGAACACAATCCCGTGCTGAGGGAAATGGTTTTGTCCGAACAAATATCACCTAAATGGTTGTGCGCAATGACTATTGGGGAGCTTGTAAAAATGTTTCGGCTTAAGATACAAGTTGATGATAGAGGCTTGGTGAGGAAACCACACATGGGAGAATTTCTAGTTGAGGAGGAAGAAACTGACGACGATGTTTTTCGGGTATCAGCTCGGCCTCGGGGTGATTCACTTCCTTGTGTTGTTCCATCAGAACCCATTATTGCAGCTCAAACCAAATCTGAGGATGATAAAACAGCAAGTGCACAATGCAGGGAGATCGTCAAGGAATTGGAAGGCAGTACTGTGCAAGATGATGAAGTTGTTGGGACGTGGAACAGCAACACATCAAGTGATTTAGAATATCTAGCGGGTGAGATGAATGATCTTGTGCTGCAACCAAGGTATGATGTCTTGAATGGGCCAGAGATCGTCTCATTCTCTGATTTCCTGCGGATCGTTGCTTCAGAACCACATTCTAAACATCGGCCCATTGGTGCCCCGCTGCAAGATGATCGTAATACTAACAAAGCTGAGAAAGTCAACTCAGCAAATTTCCCCAAAACTATGGACACGGCTGCTGAATCAGAATTCCAATTTCATTCTGACGGTGTGTCATCTCCACAAGGTTACTGTCAATCCAAGTTAGAATCACCCATAAACAAACCAGCTTCAGTTCGGGATCCAGTTGATGAACCAAAGGGAGATGTGTTAGCCAAATCCTGCCCACAAATGGTGGATGCTGAAGAATCACGTGTTGTTAATGGCTTGACTGCTGAATTTGGTATGCAGTGTGAGATAACTCCTGATGTTGCATTGACGCATGACAGTATATGGGAGGCAACGCTTCGACAAGAGTCTTCGCGCACAAATATTGTTGCTCTCTTCAAAAAGTTTGTTTCATTAACCTTGCTTATAGTAATTGTACGCAATTAAATTTTGGTAAGAGAGATACACAATTAACTACAAGATGTACTTCCTTTGTAATTTCTATATGCATTTTTAACAAACAACACACCAGTTCATTAAGTACGTAGAGCATCACATAAAGTTTTGGCAGCATTCTTAATTCATTGTTATGTTGTTTCCGTTTTGCAGTGGTGAAAAACCATGTACACGTGAGTGGCACCGCTTTCTTGAGATTGAGGAACCAGTGAGGCTCAGTGCTCTGAAAGAATTTCTTATAGAGCTTCGTAAATCGAGGAACCATACTATAATGGTAACTATTATTTCCATGTGTGGTTTCATATTTACTATTCTAGTTTAGTGCATCCATTGCTTATTAAAATTGGCAACTTGACTATATTCTTTCTATTACTGACATATACACATCCTTGCACTTGTTTCCTTGCAAACAATTATGTCTATCACTTTGACAGGAAGATAATTGATCGTAAGAACCCAGTGGAAGCATGTGCTCCTAAGTTTGCTTTGTTGTGGTTAAATCATAGCTACATAAGCACTAAGTTGAAAAATAATAAATCCCAGAGATTCCATCTGATGTAAGCCCGTGCTACTTACAATTTACCAAATATCTGAAATGCCACGGCAAAACAGACCCTCCTTATTTTATCACCACATCTTGAAACTGTATCGTTTTTGTTAGTATCATGGACAGCGACAAATGCCCAACTTTAGTTATTATCATGTGATCAATTTATTATAGATAGACTACGTCATGTCTTAGACTCTACCACCTTGGACTCTGAGTCGTATGGTTGCTTTTTTTAAAATTACTTTATCATAGCCAGTTATACAAGCTATGCTTTGTATCATAAAATCATAATGAAGTGATAACAATTATCTATTGTGGTCTCTCATCTCCACCCAGTCAAGTTGTCTTGGTAATCCTCTCAGCAATACCCCTCAGGAATATGACCGGGCAAATGCGGCGCATTGGATGGCTGGGCGGCATGCCTTGTATGGGTTGAGGAGAGACTGTATTAGAGAGACAACTTAGGGCTTAGGGGGAGAAATGCAGATAACTCACATTGCTTGATTACAGAAGCAATAACACTCTATAATGCAGGTATCTAATTTGCTGTAAATATTAACTTGCTGATAGCAAAATGATAGGCAAACTTGGATATTTCCCTGTCGTACTTTTATATAGTACCCATCTCGCCGTGTGGCTAGGGCCCCATCCCCTAAAACCCTAAACCATTGAAGCTGGTACCACCATCCTACATGTAATTCCTTCATCGTTCAACCCCATTGCTGCAATACAGTTGTCGCCTAGACCTTGTTGCTCGCCCTCATCATTCTTCCAAGCCTTGCCACCGCTATGCTTGAGCCTCGTCTTATCGGCTCTCTCTCTCATTATGAGGTCCTGCCTCTTGGCATTCAAGCTGCCAAGAGACCTTCCTCGTGCTGCCACCTGCTGGAGTTAGTCGCTGCATTGCCAGGTTATGATCCTAGTCTGCCATTGCATGGAGAAGATCTCTCCAAACAGACTTTCGTCCCGCTTTATATATAAAGCCACAACCGAACAAAGTACACGGCTGAATGATACAAGTTAAGGGGCATCCTTCTTACAAAGCCGATCCTAGGATAACCGGATCACGCAGAATGCACGCGACTTCAAAACTGAAAGATCACAAAGGAAGAAATGATAACAACGCCATACTATGCCCTCAGCAACTGGAGCCCACCCGGGCCATGAAGCAGCACAAAGGTTGTGGAGGAGCAACTCCACTTTGTTGCTACAATGTGTACAACACAAGTGTTGAAGGAACAACTTCAACGTGTTGCGCTAGATATCACTGTAGAGGCAAGTGTAGGCCGATATGGCAGCAAGTGTTCAATCCAGAACTCCTAGAGCACAAGATCTACTCCAAGACCTTAGATAAGAACAACAAGTTCTATTATAGGTAGTGGGTACATAGTCTGGTTTACAAAGTAGAGGTGAGGACCTATATTTATAGGGCTTTGGGAAGCCTTCATGCACTTCTACTTATAGCTGGAACACTCTAGAAAACATTGTTTAGGACTCATCTCACAACTACTTATAACTAGAGAACTCTAGAAACATCGCATAGGGTAAAGAAAACAAAAGAAATACTACGCTAGAAGTGGAAGCATCTAGAGGTAGCCAAACAGATCTGGCATGTGTTTTTCTTTCTTCTCATCTAGTGTTCCTCATCATTCTCCCCCTGGTTGTTTGGAACTCGCCCCCGAGTTATCTTCATAGAGCGCTTCTTTTGGATGGTAGAGAGTCAAGTCCGCAACATTAAAAGTGTTGGAGATACCCAGCACAAAGGTTGTGGAGGAGCAACTCCACTTTGCTGCTACAATGTGTACAACACAAGTGTTGAAGGAACAACTTCAACGTGCTGCTTCAGGCCACCCACCGCTAACTCGCTCATCGCCCACACGGCCAAGAGATGTAGCCGTCACCGCAGCCATGGAGCCCGCTGGAGAGCTCATCATGCGACCACCTTCCCGGGCGGCTGCCTCGGCCTCCAAGCCATGAGACAGCGCCAACTGCCCGCTTCACAATGCCCAAACTGTGACAGGTAAAGTCCGGCATCAGTCACTGAGCCAGGGTCAGCACCACCATCGTAGGTCACTCCAATCCTGGTGAACCGAGGGTGACATAGCCTAGTGACTGTCGATGACCATCGTTGAGAATAGATCAGACGACGCCAAGCAACCTAAGACACCGGTCTGACAGTCGGCACACCGTTGTCCTGTCCACCACATCCATGGATCGACACCGATGCTACAACAAAAGGATGACTCCCCAACCAAGCCGCAAGCACCCACCTCGGCTTAACCGGTGGCAACCCAAAGCCGAGAAGCCCGACTCTAAGGCGACACTGTGCAGGACCTCATTCAGGGAGCACCCAACCTCGGCCATGAGGACCATGTTAAATGCCATACCCGGTGGCCAGTCTGTGTCACCGGCCCACTGACAACAAATGAAACTGGACGAGGTGAGAGCCGCCCCATCAAGAGGGGGGCGCTCATGGCGACTAGCAACTGCTTCCGCTGAGCAGTCACGCCAACGCCAGCCTCGCCTCCCCATGCCAAGATCCGCCACCACCAGTCCAAGCCACGACCACCGCCCACCTCCCACTACCCCGCCTCCACACCGGCGGGAAGGCCCGCCGAAATCCACCGCTTTCAACAGTCGCGCCAGTTGCCCCATGGACACTTGACCACGCCACTTCCAGCCCAAGCCATGGGGTCACGCAGGGCACCACCGTCGCAAGCCTCCCCCCATTAGGTGCCAGACGAGCCCCACCCTCCGCCCCGCGCCACCTATCGGCGCCCCGACGACAGATCTGGTCGGGGACGAGTAGGCTTGCTACCACCTGTTGGGGAACGTAGTAATTTCAAAAAAATTCCTACGCACACACAAGATCATGGTGATGCATAGCACCGAGAGAGGAGAGTGTTGTCTACGTACCCTCGTAGACCGGCAACGGAAGCGTTGACACAACGTAGAGGAAGTAGTCGTACGTCTTCCCGATTCGACCGATCCAAGTACCGAACGTACGACACCTTCAAGTTCTGCACACGTTCAACTCGGTGACGTCCCTCGAGCTCCGATCCAGCAAAGTGTTGAGGGAGAGTTTCGTCAGCACGACGGCGTGATGACGGTGATGATGTTCTAGCGGCGCAGGGCTTCGCCTAAGAACCGCTACGATATGACCAAGGTGGAATATGGTGGAAGGGGGCACCGAATACGGCTAAGGAACGATCACGAAGATCAACTTGTGTGTCATGGGTGCCCCCTTGCCCCCGTATATAAAGGAGGGAGAGGGGGAGGTGGGGCCGGCCCAAGGGGTGCGCCTGGAGGAGTCCTACTCCCACCGGGAGTAGGACTCCCCCCTCTTGCCTTGTTGGAAAAGGAAGGGGGAAGGGAGAAAGAGGAAAGGGGGGCGCCCCCCCCCCTTCCTTGTCCTATTCGGACTAGGGGGGAGGGGCGCGTGGCGTGCCCTGGCCGACTCTCCTCTTCTCCCTTAGGGCCCATGTAGGCCCAATAACCCCCGGGGGGTTTCCGGTAACCCCCCGGTACTCCGGTAAAATCCCGATTTCACCTGGAACGTTTCCGATATCCAAATATAGGCTTTCAATATATCAATCTTTATGTCTCGACCATTTCAAGACTCCTCGTCATGTCCGTGATCACATCCGGGACACCAAACAACCTTCGGTACATCAAAACACAAAAACCCTAATTACGATCGTCACCGAACTTTAAGCGTGCGGACCCTACGGGTTCGAGAACTATGTAGACATGACCGAGACACGTCTCCGGTCAATAACCCATAGCGGAACCTGGATGCTCATATTGGCTCCTACATATTCTACGAAGATCTTTATCGGTCAGACCGTATAACAATATACGTTGTTCCCTTTGTCATCGGTATGTTACTTGCCCGAGATTCGATGACCGGTATCTCAATACCTAGTTCAATCTCGTTACCGGCAAGTCTCTTTACTCGTTCCGTAATACATCATCCCGCAACTAACTTATTAGTTGCAATGCTTGCAAGGCTTGAGTGATGTGCATTACCGAGAGGGCCCAGAGATACCTCTCCGACAATCGGAGTGACAAATCCTAATCTCGAAATACGCCAACCCAACAAATACCTTCGGAGACACCTGTAGAGCACCTTTATAATCACCCAGTTACGTTGTGACGTTTGGTAGCACACAAAGTGTTCCTCCGGTAAACGGGAGTTGCATAATCTCATAGTCATAGGAACATATATAAGTTATGAAGAAAGCAATAGCAACAAACTAAATGATCAAGTGCTAAACTAATGGAATGGGTCAAGTCAATCACATCATTCTCCTAATGATGTGATCCCGTTAACCAAATAACAACTCATGTCTATGGTTAGGAAACATAACCATCTTTGATCAACGGGCTAGTCAAGTAGAGGCATACTAGTGACACTCTGTTTGTCTATGTATTCACACATGTATTATGTTTTCGGTTAATACAATTCTAGCATGAATAATAAACATTTATCATGATATAAGGAAATAAATAATAATTTTATTATTGCCTCTAGGGCATATTTCCTTCACCACCGGCACCCCAGAACGCCAGATCAAGAGAGGAGGTTCGCCGCCGCCCGGATGCACCACGCCTAGCGAAGCTCTCCACGCACCACCACAAGCTAGCGGCACTGCCACGAACAACGAAGCCACGTAGTTGCGCACCCATCAGCGTTGCGGCATCGGCCAAGCACAAAGCCCCGCCCTGCTGACAACCGAGCACTCGCGAAGGAACCTCGCCACTACCAGCACTAAACTGGCTATGCTCGACGGTGCGAATGTGCGACGGCGAGGGAGGAAGACGGAGGGAGGGGGTTCTGGCCGGCCTGCGGCACCCTAGGGATCCCCCCCCCCCCCCCCCCGCGCGGGTCGGCCCGTGGGGATGACGCGGGAGGGAGAGGACTGGGCCGGGCTTGAGAAACAAGGACAACTGCTTCGTGCGTGGAGAACATAGGGATGGTTAGGAAGGGATCAGCTGACTGGTGGCCCAGTTATGGCGTGTGAAATATGTTGCCATGTGTACTGCCTTGTGGAACTGGAATCTGTATGCATGTATTGACATCCAGTTTTTTTTGTGAATTTGAATATTTCCTCTAATCCATATTAAGTGTCACTGATTTAGTATAAAAATGTACTAAATCAGCGACATTTAATATGGGTCGGAGGAAGTAATAAATAAACTACTCCCTCCGTCCCATAATATAAGAGCATTTTTACACTACATAATATGTAGTGTCAAAAATGCTCTTATATTAGTGTCAAAAATGCTCTTATATTATGGGACGGAGGGAGTACTATCTGGACTTCTAGTAGATTGCCATGTGCACATTGTACTGAATTCAGATGTTGAATATTTTGAATCATCTGTGCAATTTCTCGCCTTTCTAGCTTTCTTGAGTTTTAGTCCTGAAAATATATTTTTCTTACATTGATTATCTGTCACTTGTTTTATAGGTAACCGAGTTACGTTGGAAGGAGGGCTCTCCTGAGAGTGGTCGACATCATCTCTTAAAGGTTCCTCCCTACTATCCTAAAATCACTGTTCTCTACTACCCTTGAGTCAAAGCTTAGCACGGCAACCGGTCGAGCTCCTGATTTGCTAACCATCTATTATTCTTCTGCAGATTATTGACTCGTATGTCGCCGATGAGACAGTAGGGCTAGTGAAGCCAGCTCAAGGGATCACATTGTACCTATGTCCTTCTCAAGGGAAGGCAGCTCAGATACTTGCTGACCACCTGCCAAAGGAACACTTGGGTAGTTTAACCGTGCTTGGAACATCTATCATTGGAGTCGTCGTGTGGCGAACGTCCCATGCCTCATCTATGGCGCAGAATATTAATCCAGAACCACATTCTACAGGTCAGCCCATTGGTGCCCTTCTGCAAGATGATCGTAATAGTAACAAAGTAGACAAAGTGAACTCAGCAAATTTCCCCAAAACTATGAACATGGCTGCTGTATCAGAACTCCAAATTCATTCTGAGGATGTGCCATCTCCACGAGGTTATTGTGAATCCAAGTTAGAATCACCCATAAACAAATCAGCTTCAGTTCTGGATCCAGTTGAAGAACCAAAGGGAGATGTGTTAGCCAAATCCTCCCCTCAAATGGTGGATGCTGAAGAATCACGTACTGTTAATGGCTTGACTCCTGAATCTGCTATGCAGTGTAGTATAACTCCTGATGCTGCATTGACGCATTACAGTATATGGGAGGCAACGATTCAGCATGAGTCTTCGCGCACAAATATTGTTCTTATCTTTAAAAGGTTTGTTTCATTAACCTTACTTATAAAAATTGTATGCAATTAACTTTTGTTAGAGAGATCCACGATTAACTACAAGACGTACTTCCATTTGTAATTTCTATATTTATTTTTAAAAAACAACACACCAGTTCATTACATACATAGACCATCACACAAAGTTTTGGCAGCATTCTTAATTCATTGTTACGTTGTTTCTCTTTTGCAGCGGTGAAAAACCATCTACACGTCAGTGGCACCGCTTTCTTAGGATCGAGGGACGAGTGAGGCTTAGTGCTCTTAAAGAATTTATTATAGAGCTTCCCAAATCCAGGAGCCGTACTATAATGGTAACTATTATTTCTGTGTGGTTTTATATATACTATTCTAGTTTAGTGCATCCGTTGCTTATTAAAATTGGCAACTTGACTATATGCTTTCTATTACTGACATATACACATCCTTGCACTTGTTTCCTTGCAGACAATTATGTCTATCACTTTGACAGGATAATAATTGATCATAAGAACCCAGTGGAAACATGTGCTCTTAAGATTGCTTTGTTGTGATTAAATCATAGCTACATAAGCACTAAATCAAAAAAATACTAAAATCCCAGAGATTCCACCTGATGTAAGCCCGTGCTACTGGCAATTTACTGAATAGCTGAAATGCCACGGCAAAACAGACCCTCCTTATTTTGTCACCACTTCTTGAAACTGTATCGTTTTTGTTAGGTTCGTGGACAGCGACAAATGCCCAACGACTTTAGTTATTATCATGTGGTCAATTTCTTATAGACAGACTATGCCATTTCTTAGAGATAGAGTTTGTTCTTTTTATGTATAGATTAGACTTTACTACCTTAGACTCTGAGTCATAAGCTTGCTTTTTTCCAAATTACTTTATCATAGCCAGTTATACAAGCTAAGCTTTGTATCATAAATTCATAATGAAGTGATAACAATTATCTCCTGTGGTCTCCACAAGTCATCTCCCATATCAATATTCTCTCATCTTCACCCAGTCGAGCTGACCTGGTAATCCTCTCAGCAATACCCCTCGGGAATATGACCAGGCAAATGTCGTGTATAGGATGGCTGGGCGGCATGCCTTGTAACGGATGAGGAGAGACTCTATTAGAGAGATGGCTTAGGGCTTAGGGAGACAAGGACAGATAATTCACATTGCTTTATTACGGAACAATAACACGATAATGCAGGTATCTAATTTTCTGTAAATATTAACTCGCTTATAGCACAATGATAAGCAAACTTGGGTATTTCCCTGTTGTACTTTTATATAATACCCATCTCGTTGTGTAGTGAAGGCCCCATGCCCGAAACCCTTGAAGCTGGTACCACCTTCCTACATGTAATTCCTTCATCGTTCAACCCCCTTGCTGCAATACAGTTGTCGCCTATACCTTGTTGCTCGCCCTCCTAATCATTCTTCCAAGCCTTGCCATCGCTATGCTTCAGCCTTGTCTCATCGCCTCTCTCTCGTTATGAGGTCCTGCCTCTTGGCATTCAAGCTGCCAAGATACCTTCCTTGTGCTGCCACTTGCTGGAGTTTATCGCTGCATTTCCAGGTTATGATCCTAGTCTGCCATTGCATGGAGAAGATAGGGATGGTTAGGAAGGGATCAGCTGACTGGTGGCCCAGTTGTGGTTTATGAATTGTGTTGCCATATGTACTGCATTATGGAACTGGAATCATTATGCTTGTATGGACATCCAAATTTTTGTGTGAATTTGAATACTCCCTCCGATCCATATTAAGTGTCACTGATTTAGTATAAAGTAGTACTACTAAATCAGCGACATTTAAGATGGATCGGAGGGAGTAAAACTACTATCTAGACTTTTAGTAGGTTGCTAGGTGCACATTGTACTGAAATCAGATGTTGAATATTTTGAATAATCTGTGCCTATGTCGTGCCTTTCTGGCTTTCTTGATTTTTGGTCCAGAAAATATTGTTTTCTTACATTAAGTATCTGTCACTTGTTTTACAGGTAACTGAGTTACGTTGGAAGGAGGGCTCTCTTGAGAGTGGTCGACATCATCTCTTAAAGGTTCCTCCTCCCTACTATCCTAAAAACACTGTTCTCTAGTATTTGCCCTTGAGTCAAAGCTTAGCACGGCAACCGGTCGAGCTCCTGATTTGCTAACCATCTATTATTCTTATGCAGACTATTGACTCGTATACCGCCAATGAGACAGTAGGCCTAGTGAAGCCAGCTCAAGGGATCACGTTGTACCTATGTCCTCCTCAAGGGAAGGCAGGTCAGATACTTGCTGATCACCTGCCAAAGGAGCACTTGCATAGTTTAACCATGTCTAGAACATCTATCATCGGAGTCGTCGTGTGGCAAAGGCCCCATGTCTCATCTAGGGTACCCAGCAGGCAAGATTGCTCCAAGAGGCAGGCTACGATTTCCAGCAGTTCACCCATGATTTCCAAGCCATCATCTCGCTCTTCCAATGCTTCTCATCACGAAGTTCTAGCCGCTGACATTCCTCCGGGCGTTGGTTCTGGTGTTGTTAGGCACCAGGATGGTCTATCTGCTGAATACAATTTGGTTAGCGTCTCAAACTCAGCTGCCGATGTGACAAGGACACAGTCCTACAGGAGCCATCA
This sequence comes from Triticum aestivum, assembly GCF_018294505.1. NCBI lineage: Eukaryota > Viridiplantae > Streptophyta > Magnoliopsida > Poales > Poaceae > Triticum > Triticum aestivum. The sequence goes on along the minus strand of NC_057809.1, from coordinate 8,648,542 downwards.
GCATCCAGTGCACACTTCTGACCCGATAGAAGAAATTATTCGCAAGTATGACAAGCCATATTCTGAAGGTAATCTCCAGCAGGAGCGGATTGTTCAACAACCACACCACCCTTATCAACAGTATCATCAGCAGCTGCAGCACCATTCCATGCGTCAGTATCACATGGCACGGAATTCACAAAGCCCACTGGCATACACTCAGCACCAGCATACTGCCATGCCTGTGCGTGCACGACCCCTGATTTACGGGCACCCCATGCAGCCTGCTCAGCAATCCAACTCTGGTGTGCCCGACGATGGCAGTCAAACCCATGTCACCCGGCCATGGTATCTACGGTAGTTTTGTGCGATCTGTTTGTCATAGATCGCTCGAACCAGGACCTGTCAAGCAAGTGGTGAACTTAGCTAGTATGCTTTTAGTCGTATATTTGTTGCAGATTGCTCGAACTATCTATCTTTTGTGTATGTCCGACGCTATGCTATGCTATATCGTCTATGTGTTACAATTTGGTACTGTGTTCATATATGTTGCATTTGGAGTTGAGGGTTTGGATATGAGCAGGGCGGCTGTGGATGTGGGCAAACGAGGGTTTGGACGGGTCACGGGTGATGTCCGGTCGTTACTGTGAGGAAGAAACCGAAGAGATTATAGTGAGGTTGATCATTTCGTGTGTCTGTGTAACTGGGAGGTCCAGCTGGCAGAATTTTTGTGGCCATGGGTTTGCTTTATGTGTTAAGTTGCATGTGCTAGCCCTGTTTAATGGTATATGCCTCATTCATTGTGCTTTACACTTCTATTGAACTTTTATAATTAATAGATTTCATATTTCGCAAAAACAAATGGCCGAGCCAAACCAAATAGGTCGGCTGGTAGGGTACACTTTCCAGAAATGTGCAAGTGCTGTCCCGGGATGGCGGTCGAGCTCATCGGCGGGCAATGCACCATTGCAGCCTGGAGCGCCTGCTTAGATGCTGATTCAGTGTTGTCAAGTTTCTTAAGGTAATAGCTGAATAATGGTGAGGGTGAAGGTATTTGTTGATAACCTTACAAGGAAGCTGCCTCACGCTGCTGAATGGTATGCTGGCGCTTGCAGAAGGCAATTGAGCAGTAGATTCAGATTTGCTTGAAAAAAGTAATCAGTGAGTTCTTTTTCCCCGACTAAGGGCATTTCTAACCGACCCCCTATCCGCCGTCAGAGAAGGAGAAATTCGTTTTTCCTCTAACACGCACCTAGCCGATCCCCAATAACTGTTAGCGGAGGATAAATTATCCTCCGGCCCCTATCCCACCCCTATTTTTACTCCACAGCTTCGGTTCGGAGCAAAATTCATGGCCTCTCTCGCAACTCCTCACCCCCCACTACCTCGCCGCCTCGGCGCCTGATTTCGACCGGCTCCACTGCCCCCGTTGTCCCCAAGCCGCCACTGTCTTGGTCGGGAATCGTCCCCAAGCTGCCGCCGTGCCATATCTCCCTCGTCCCCGCACGCCTCGTAGATGCGCCCGTCGTGCTGGGATGCTCCCTGGCGGATGGCGGCGCAGGGCCGTAGCACTATGACGGGCTAAACGCCTTAAAAAAAGTTAGTAGGGAGCATAGTTTAGCACACGTATCCAACAGGACAACGAATTTTCTGGTTCAAGAGAAAGAAGAAACATTCACTTGTATGAGAAGCAAGGTATCATGAGTTTCAAGATGGTCATGGAATTATAAGGCCGCATCAAGTTCAGTGTGTTCATGAGACTACAAAAACTAATCACTTGACACTAAATCAGTTTTAAGAGCATAAAATATGCGAGAGCAAGTACTAAGAGTAAGAGCATTATAAACTGCACTTGAGACATACACCAAGTACTACATACAAAACTTGGAGGTGTCTTTTCTTTTCATAGGTACACAACCTTTAGTATGTCTCAACCAGAACAAATAAAACTATTTCGTAAGAGAATGCTCTACTGACAGAATGGGTATGGTAAAGTCTCACTGGCACATTGATGCAGAATCATCTTGTTACAAAAGAGGAAAGTCGTAATCACCAGCTGACCTGACCAATGGCCATGATTTTGTCTGTTAATCAGTCACACCTGCAATGAAGGTATAGTAGATCTATAAGTCACCAATTGTCTATTTACATAAAGCTGGGTAGAATTATGTATTTGACCTGTCAAAAGGAAAAAATGAATCATATATTCGTACTGTTTAAAAAACTAAACTTTGTATTGCGTGACGATACTTGTCCTCGGACTCAATTCCAAGCACTTACTGCCAATCTGAAGACCAAAAACTAAATGGAATCATTAAGTTTAGACTTTTGTGCTTGCTCTGTGACAATGTTAGTGTAGCTGTGCAAATATAAGAACCAGCCAATTCCTCTTATGCATTTTCTTGGAAGAGAACAAATATATATAGTTAATTTAGTAGACATAATGGGTTTGGTTTGTTTCTAAAAGCAGAGGTACCCAATAAGCAGGAAGGATGAAATGAACCTGTTGGTAGGCTATGCTCTTAGAACACAAATGTCCATTTGTAAAACGAATCAAACTATTATTGCACACAGAATTGAACAAAGTAATGGTTTTAGTTCTCCCATGGGGCAACCTGGTGAACAATTGATCATGGAGGAAGGGGTAGGGAGACTAGTAGAAGCGTCTGGTATACCTGGAGGTGGTACAGAGATGACTCGGGAGCGACGTCTTCTCGACGCCGAGGAGCGCGGCGAAGCAGCTACCAATGAGGCTGCTTCAACATGTCCCCTTCTCGTAGCCACAGCTGTGTCCTGCAAAACACATTGAGTTATCAATTCCTATTTTCATGACATTACCCGATAGAAGGAAGAGAGTACCAAGATTTGATCAACAATTTTATACAACATATGGGAATCTAGTTAAACCCCAAATACTCCCATGAATCCTAAGAAACAACACATAGATTCTAGCATGACATATTAGTTTTATTTGAAGACGCAAGGTATCAAACATCTAGCACCAAGAGAGATTTAGTACAATTCCCACCTAACCAGTAGGCAAATACCAAGCTAGTGTGCAGGTGTACAAATAATAACGCACCCCCCACCAGAGCTGTGGCCGACGGTGTTTCCCTTTTGGGCCTTCTTGATGGTGTGCTCCTCTATGCGGAGCACCGACATAGAAGTGCACCATGTCATGTAGTTCTTCTGCACAACACTCCAAAGCTTTGGGTTTTTGTATATGGCAGGCAGGTATGCCTCCCCATTCCCATATTTGAGTTTATTTCAGAGTCCCAAAAATTTCTGATGGAACAAATCCCGCGATTCTTCTATGTTCTTCAATATACATTACTTATAAGCCTGCAAAAGGTGGGCAGTCAAATCGCTTATTTTATAAATGGGGCAACAGGAAAGAACTAACACTTCTGCAACAGCCATGACGTAATACTGAAGATACCTGAGATTCTTATGGACTTCTAATAAGGCAAGTCATTCCAAACACGACAATCTTTTTAGGTGATAAACTCTTTCGGCAACCACCCTCCTCTACATATCGTACGACATCAGTTATTCATTCTAGTAGTAGAGAGCAGTGGCGATTCTACTAGGGGGGCTTCAGTAGGCTGAAGCCTACCCTCCAAAATTCCTATTTCAACTAAATATACTACTTGCCAATTATACCGAGGTGTTTTACATCCAATAGTTGCAATGCATTGCTAATTAGACCTAGGAACTTGCTTTGAGCCTACCCTTCATTTCCGTGCTAGATTCGCCACTAGTAGAGAGGACCATCGTATTTAAGCTGGGTATATGCCTTCTTTACAAAAACCATATTCATTCCTAAATAAGAAAGCCATATTCCAAATATTTATATTAGGAATTTCTAAATAAATAGTAAATGGTTGACAAGGTAATCACATACATGCATTAAAGAAACAAATTAGTTAACATAAAAGTACTACCGCAAAATGCATGTACGAGTAAAACTGGGTGCCAGCAAGACAATGTTAACATAGAGTTGCTGTACATACTTTATGATCAATTTTTTTATTAGCATGCCCATCTTGTGCAAAGTATGCCATTAATCAGGTTCCCCAAGAAGGCCCAATGTCGTAACCCATTGGTGCGTAGAAGGCAAACTCTGGATCAATCACTTGAGCGAAATCTGTGGTCACCATGATGAAACCAGTATGGAAATCTCCATGAATCAGAGCCTTGGCTCTCTCAATAAACCTGCAGTCCAAACTTCACATAAGAAACACAACATATGCATCACCAACCAATCTGCACAAATTCAGAGCTAGCTGATTACATTTACTTCAATTCAGCAATTTCCATTTCAGCCCATCATCCTCTCGAACCGCTTCAGCGTCAAGAAGAGGCGAATCCATCAACTTTATTTAGAAGCCATGTATGGATCTGAGAATACAACCTGCTCCGTGAGCCAGCACATCTCCACGTTCTCACAGTACCGAGCAACTGCAATTCAATCACAGCAAAACAAGTAGTTTGGTGATTGCAGTCTATTTTGAAACTAAATTCAGATTTAACTCATGAGCATTGTTCAGTACAAAAGCATAAATATGTTAGGTACCATATAGGATGTAGAGGAAATCAAAAGGAAGAAAAATAATTTCCTTTCGGCAAGATGTGTGTAAACAGCCTATAAATCAAAGCTATCCTATCTATTTATTATATTATTAAAGCGATAGAAAACGAACGGTAATGATTTGTCGTTTGAGAGTTAAGATATTTGTATGGCCATGATTCATTAACATATGTGATAGTATTATTTGGTACATACAAAACACAAGGTAAAAAAGTAACCTGAAAGACCAATGTACGTCCCGTGCGTGATCAAGAGTTCAAGACGGACACATCCTGCAGCTCAAAAAAATAAAATAAAGGACCGAGACAGACAGGGTACGGACTAAAGCAAACCGTAAGGACTCACCTGATGTGCAATTAAAAAAGGAGTATCCTGTCATGTGTCCATTGTAATCCAAACAGGATCCCACTAAAAAATAGAATTCAAACACGATAAATCAAGCAGTAAAAAAGGCCCTGTACGGGGGCCACCCCACCGTTCCATTACAAAAACAAGCACTAAAAATTCACCGTTGGCGAATCCAATATTGAGAACACTCATCAGTATTTGAAGACTCAAGTATTCAAGCCAACCCACAGAACATCAGTATGGTACTTTTATCCGCTGGTCAAAACCATCGGACCAACTCACATCAACATGAATAGAACGGAGGCCAGTGAGAGCCTGCATCGGTTGACTAATGTCCAGGATAGTGACAGAGAAAAGTGGCACTAGGAGGAACTAAAGGTTGTATACATGTTTTTAAAAGGTAAGACACGACATCGCTGTATCAACCAAGGATCACTCGAGTCATGCTCATGTGCCATAAGCAGAAGTAAGAATATTGCACAAATAAATTATTGTGTTTGTCACAAAAAAAACTGTTGCGGCCATATCAAGAAGCAATAAATTATATCATTATCAAATAAGTCACTTTGGTTGTCCACTGAAAAAATAAGTGGGATTAATTTCAGTTTCGCAAACAAAAGCTGAATAGAACATGGACATGAGATGACACGACAAACTATGAAAAGATTGCCTGGGATAATATTGATTGATGTTTGAATTTTAAATTATAACAATCCGACAAAAAAATGCAAATTCCTTTTCATAGAACATTATTTTATAAAGCATCTAAAGTACAACCAGCGCCAAGGCAAGTAGTATAAAATACATTATTCCCATACGAGTCATCAACTTTTTCAGCGAAAAATCTTACAAAATATTGGTTGGATCAATAAAAAGTAAATTGATACAAAAATAAATGGTTATGCAAGCTAGGCTGCTGACCTCGGTCAAACAAGCCAGTACATTCATCTATATTTAGGCTAATACTTATGTTTGTTGACTGCGCGAACGACCACCCAAATATATTCACCATGAGCTGATTGGGCTGTATCCTACAGGCACATGGAAAAATGCACATAAACATAACATGTGTCCTACGCTATTGTTCAAACATGAAGATTTGTGGTATAATTAGCATCTGCACTCCATATAAATATGGTAGATATGAATCTGATTGTTCATAATTATAACCCAGTAACGAGTCATATCAATTGTAACCCAGAAATCTGATTGTTCACAAGATCTTTGGATATGGCACTCTTTTTTCGGCATGACTGGTTCTCACAATGATATCAACATGCTTCAATGTTATCCGGTGTTCGCAAGGCTTGCAGAAGGCCACTGCCTAGAGGTCAACTTTAAGATCATTGGCCACCAGTACAACAAGGATACTACCTAGCTGATGGTATTTATCCTCAGTGGTCAACTCTTATGAAGGCAATATCCAATCCGGAAGGAGAGAAGAAACAAAGATTTGCCCTATAACAAGAGAGTGCTAGGGAGGACATGGAGCGTGCTCTTGATGTGCTTATCGTTCTACACGCTGCACTGACATGGAGCACCGAGAAGCTTTGGGGGTGATGACTACTTGTGTGATGATGCACAACACAATCGTGGAGGATGAACGTGATAAGAACATGTACGACCAAGGGTTTGAATTTTAGGTAGAAAATATTGTGCCTAAGAACCAAGAATCGGCAACATTTGAACAGTTCACGAGTTTCATCATGAAATGCGTGATTAGCAAAGTCATATACAATCAAAAATGACTTGGTCGAGCACATGTGAAATCACATTGGCAAACAATAATGTATCGATTCCATTTCATTGGATGTATTTGAGACAATTCAAATTTGATTGTAAACTTTATGATTTTTATTCGGTTGTGAAACTATTTATTATTATGATACCATGTGATTTATTATGTTATAAACTATATGCAGTGTTTCTTTTTAGTTAAATAAATTGTCTACATTTGGCCGCCGGCCGGCCGGGCGGACCCAATGCCTCGGCCGCGTTGGGCGCACTGGCACCAGATCCACATAAAAGGCCGAACGCCATTTTAGCCCCACCCAAACAAACAAAATTCGATCAAAACAGATGTCCGTTTGGGATGACGAGTTGGAGTTGGACTTACCATGTGTACGCACCTTTTTATTGATTTTGTGATGTCTGTTATATATGTGAGCTCATCTTTTGCAGACAGGAATGTGTCCAAGGCATCGACGAGACGTGAATGGCTAGATGGTCGAGCAAAGCTATGATGTCGACTTTCACCGACGTCACGTCCGTCCCGTTGCGTCACCCTTTTGTTCTGGATTACGACGTGATGAATTTCTTTCGAACGGACGACAAGACACATAATAGGCTACACAATAGGACACGACCACACTGGCCCTCAGGGTGGGGCATGCCCTTGGCGTGTGACACATTGGGCGTGCTTCTTTGAGGTGCTCCGGTCCCTAAAGCAGCTTCTCGCCGAGATGCAGGACGCCCTTCGCCACCGTGACGCCGCGCGCCGCTGCTCCGACCACAATCTCTCCGGCCCTGCCTCCACATTGCGCACCTTCTCGCACCGTTCTTCCTCCCCTTCCGGCAAGGCCGCGCTAGCTGAGGCCGTCGAGTACGTGACGTGCTCTGCGGCTGCTGCATCTGCCGCCATCTTTGCGGCGCTTGCCTCCTCTTCCTCCTCCTCTGCACTGCGAGAATTGACCTCTACGACTGCTGCATCTCCCTTGAAGGCCATGGAGCGGCTGGGGAGCCTGGAGGAGTGCGTCGTGGCGGCGGCGGACAGCTATGAGCAAGTGCACCGCACGCTCTTGAATGCGAGGGCGTTGCTGCTCAACATACTCACTGCAAATTAATCTGTTTCCACTGATCTTAACTTCTATTATCACTTGGTGTATGTTTAGCATAAAAAAGTTAAAAGTCTGTTTCGCCCTAATTTGAAACAGCAAAACAAGAGGTTCGTTACAAAGGTGCAAATTAGGAAGAAAAATCCATGGAGAAACAGTGGCATCCTCACTAAAGTTGTAGCTCATTTTCTTTAGGGTTTTTTTCGAGAATGACGGGGGAAATCCCCACCGGTTGTTATATTACTCGAAGGATTCGGCTGTCATACAATGTTTTCATGGAAATGATAAAACAACAAGGTAAGACACACAACAAAGTCGGGAGGAGAGGAGAGAAAAAACTGTCTATGCTAAGCAAAAGCAAGGAGCAAGGTGCAGATGATCATCAGCTGCCCGCGCCCATGGTCACAAAAACGCCTACACCAGATAAGAAGGTCGTCGGACGCCTTCTGAAGAACAGCGCTCGCAGGAGAGAACAAACAGCCTGTCCCTCCAACACGAGCTGGAGACAGGCCCGGAGGGGCAGCCTCACTAACAGAGCGTAGGGAGTCCAAGATCTCGGCAGCACGCGTACATGTGATGAAAAGGTGGTCGGTGGTCTCGTTGCCGCCGGAGGACTCGCATGGCGGGGTGGGGAGCACCTCTTGACGTTGAGGTTCACCCGCATGCTCAGGCGACCAATGGTGAGAAGATGCGCGAACACGTTGATCTTTGAGGGGAGGCGGGAGGCCCAAATCTCGGAGGAGGTGCGGTCAGTGCAGCTCTGTAAAGAGAGCACTCGGTACACCACACGCAAGGAGAACCGTGTATCTGGGCCCCAGGCCATGATCCGGCGATCGGGTCCGGGGGAGAGGTGGACGGAGTGGAGCATCTCATGCACCGGCTCCAGTTCCCGCGCGTTCACAGCGGACAGCTGCAGCGGACATTGGCGTGGCATTCGGCCCATGTCACAAATGTATTCACAGGATACCTTTATTCCGATTAATAAAAGGTACCGGAAGACATATCTTTGTACAAACGAATAAATCAGAGAACCAGATGAACGATCACCTCTTTCAGCGCATCCGTCAACTTGACGACTTCAAATCATCCATTTGTATTTCAGATAAAAGGATATACTATCGTTACTTACTTAGTATGTTGTCATGATGCCACTCTAAATTTGCAATATTTGACAGCCCTAGTCTGACTATGTCTTACGGATCAGAAAGCATTCAATCTTCTCCAATGGTTTCCTCGTTGTTGGCTTGTTGCAACGATGTACTTCATGGCCTGCGTCCTGGGAAGCGGTTGGCGGAACGTGGCTGCTGCACGAGGAGGCCTCCCATTTGTTGTTTATTCCCTCATCTAGGACCAAGGAGGCATCGTCAAGGCTCCCGCCTCTTCCGGGGTTCATGCTGCCTTTCTGAACTTGAAAGATTAGAAAACTAGCCTGCATTTGACCGCAAAGTTATCTGATAAGATTTAGTATTATCATCATCATCATCATCATCATCAGTTTTATGTTAGGAAATCCCACCCCATACCGCCCAGCTTTCTCTTAGACGGCACCACAGTGTGGCGTCCCAACCACTAGTCATTTGCATGTGGCAATATATTTGTGGCCTCATATGTGGAGGTCAGAACCATCGGTTGCTAGTAGCCTAGTACAGATTGATCTCAACAATGCTAACTTTCACCGACTCATGTTAGTTGCACTGCGTCATCTTTTGTTTTTTTATTAAAACGTGTGCCATGCCAAAATGAGGCCAATTTCTATCAGGGCAGACTGATGATGAGACACATGGTAGGCTAGGCAATCAGGCATTTTGGCAATAAATCGGCATCCGTTGCTCTTCTCTCCGGCAAATGTAGGCGGCGGAGCGACGACAACTCTTTGCTCGGAGTGGTAGCGTCCCTGGCAGTAAAGATTTCGGCCCGATGTTGGAGCCTTGTGGAAGATGGACCGGATTGCAATCTACACCTCCTGTCCAAGGACTTTTTTGTAAATTTTCTAGACTAGGTTGTAATTTAATTTTATCCAGAGGTCTTCAACTGACTTGTACTAAAATGCAAAATGAATGAGAAGGTATGGGTCCTTCCAGACCCATCTTCCTTTCAAAAAAATGCCAACTTTCGCCGAACTCGCATTAGTTGTGCCATGTCATGTTTTGTTTTTGATTGAGACGTGTGCCCTGCCAAAACGTTGCCAATTTCTTTCAGGGCAGGTTCATGATGAGACACGTGGTAGGCTACACAATCAGGCAGTTTGGCAACAAATCGGCATCTGTTGCTCTTCTCTCCGGCAAGTGTAGGCGGCGGAGTGATGGTGAACTCTTTGCCCAGAGTGGTAGCGTCCATGGTAGTAAAGATTTCGGCCCGATTTTGGAGCCTTCTAGAAGATGGACCGGATTGCAATCTACAGCTTCTGTCCAAGGACTTTTTTGTAAAGTTTTTGTACTAGGTTGTAATTTAGTTTTATCCAGAGGTCCTCAAATCAGCTGTACTAAAATGCAAAATGAATGAAAGGTTCTGGTCCTTCTAAACCCGTCTTCTGTTCAAAAGAAAAAAAAACAACTTTCGCGAGCGTCATGTTAGTTGTGCCGCATCATGTTCTGTTTTTGATTGAGACGTGTGCCATGCCAAAACGTGGCCCATTTCTTTCAGGGCAGGTTTATGATGAGACATGTGGTAGGCTAGGCAATCAGGCATTTTGGCAATAAATCGGCGTCCGTTGCTCTTCTCTCCGGCAAATGTAGGCGGCGGAGCGACGGTGAACTCTTTGCCCAGAGTGGTAGTGTCCCTAAGATTTCAGCCCGTTATTGGAGCCTTCTAGAAGATGGACCGGATTGCAATCTACAGCTTCTATCCACGGAATTTTCCGTAAAGTTTCTGGACTAGGTTGTAGTTTAGTTTTATCCAGAGGTCCTCAACTCAGGTGTACTGAAATGCAAAAATTAATGAAAGGTTCTGGTTACTTCCAGATCCATCTTCTGTTCAAAAACAGATACCAACTTTTGCCGACGTCGCGTTAGTTATGCCGTGTCATGTGTTCTGTTTTTGATTGAGATGTGCGCCACACTACAAAGTTGCCAAATTTCTTTGAGGAAAGGCGGATGACGAGACACGTGGTAGGCTACGATAATTAGACACGAGGACACTAGGGGCCCATGGTTATCCACTCGTTTTTATTTATTTATTGAGATAAGTTTGCTCACTCGTGTAGGAGCACGTTGGCTCCGGAGAGTCGTCGTGTCCTATAAAAGACATCTTCCGCCCAACAGAAGGCAGCAAGCCCAAGCCCAAGCTCAACTCTAACAACCTGATGTTCTATAGAACCTGACATTAGTTGTTTTGCTTCAGCTCATTCACATAGGACATGTCCTGTAGTTTCCCTCCTTTCCAATATCAATTTTCAGGGCTATATACTTCACGCTGTAAGATGTTATTGAGCGGCGCTTGTGCGCCTTTCTCTGTTCAAAAAAAAAAAACTCTAACAACAGTAGCAAGCAAGTCCACATCCACATACGCTGGCAACATCTTCACTTCACTAGCAAATGGGGTTCCGCCAACGGCTCGCGGCTCTGACCACCGCCCGCGCCCGCTCCACCAGCCTTCACCGCTGCTCCGACCCGGCCATCGTCGCCCTCCACAACTCCGCCAACGCCATACTCGAGTGGACCAAGGCACCGGCACAGGCATCGTGCACCGTGTGGATTGGTGCCGCAGCTTCGACCGCACTTTCTCCAACCTTGCCTTCAATTTGCGTGGCTTCTCACTCCGTGCTTCCTTCCCCACCGCGGCCACGGCTGGTCCCGGTGAGGTCTCGCTCGCTAGGGCCGTCGAGCACGCCACGTGCGCGGTAGCTGCTGCGTCCGCCGCCATCTTAGCCGGGCTCGCCATCTCCTCGTCTTCCTCTACCCTGAAAGCATCGACCTCCACGATGGCTGCGTCTCCCGCAAAGGCCATGGAGCGGCTACGGAGCCTGGAGGAGTGTGTCGTGGCGGGCGAGGATGGATGCGAGAAGGTGCACCGCGCGCTCGTGAACGCGAGGGTGGCGCTGCTCAACCTACTCAGTGGAGAGTAACCTTCTTCCATTGATCTTAGCTTTTATGTACAATAGCAGCACTGCACTTCAGTTAGCTACGGAGAGTGATTAGAATATACTAGATCACACTGTGTACTGATCCTGGATGTCGATTTGCACAGGTGCAAGTTAGGAAGAAAAATCCGTGGAGAAACAATAGTATCTTCACTAAAGTTGTACTAGCTCATTTTCTTAAGTTTGTCACAAATGTATTCACTGGATACGTTTATTCCCTTAATTAAAGGTACATGAAGACATATATTTGTACAAACGTATAGCAAATAAGAGAACCAGATGAACATCACCTCCTTTAACATATCCTTTACGTCTCGGTTGATTTGTAAGGGTGATGTGGCCTTCGTCTCGGTTGATTTCGATGAGGAGGAGGAGGAAGAAAGCGCGCAGGAGACGTGGAAGCTCATGAGCCTGTACAGATCGCAAAGACGGCCTAGTGCAAAAACCCTATCAAAACACTTTGAGAAGATTTGGCAACTCAGAACGGGGGTCGAGTTTCAGCCGATCAGGAACAATTTCTACACCGTTACTCTCTTCTCCGAGGGTGATTACAAGTTCGTCGCAAGAGGGGGGCCTTGGATCTATGATGGTGACGCGCTGCTAGTTGCTCCGTTTGACAATGAGGCTAGGCCATCGGAGACTCAGCTGGACGCAATTCCTGTTTGGGTGAGGGTCTTTGATATCCCGTGGAAAAAGCAGACGCGGGCATATGGTAATGCAGTAGGAGGTGCACTAGGGGAAGTGCTGGAGGTGGATGCTGCGGAGAACGGCCACGACACTAATGAGTTCTTGCGTATCCGCATCAAGCTGCCCTATAATAGACGACTGCAGAAAGAGATAACGCTGGAATATAAGGCCAAGGGGGTGATCAAGCGTAGTACTTTCAAGCTCAAGTATGAAAGGGTGCCTCACTTCTGTTTCCACTGTGGCTTTATGGGCCATGACAAAGATGCGTGCGAGAAGAGGAGAATAGGGATGGCCACCAAAGGATATGATTCCACTCTCCGCTGCTCCCCGTTTAAGAAGTTTGAGCAGAGGCCGGCGTACACCCCATCGCCGGGTCAACCTAGAGCCCGCCGGGCGATGGACTTCTCCCTGGGAAGTGCGGGATCGGCATCGCAGTACTCGGCGCGATCAGAGACGAGCAGGAGCCAGCAACAACAACAACAACAACAACAACAACAACAACAACAACAACAACAACAACAACAACAACAACAACAACAACAACAACAACAACAACAACAACAACAACAACAACAACAACAACCCGAGATCCCTCCCAGAGTAGATGTGCATGATGGTTTTGAGAACACTGAAGGTGTGGGTGCGATGGAGGCGGATGAGCTACTTGCAAAACATGTTGAAGGGCTGAGGTTGAGGCTTGAGAACGAAAGGCCAGAGTGTAGCAAGGTTCAACATATGAAGAAGCAGTTTGAAGCTAATTCAGCGGCCGGGACAGGGGTTACGCCAAAGCAACACCGGAAGAAGCCGGCCGGGGGGCAAAAAAAGGTGGCGGCGGTCAAGAAGAGTGGGACGATGGTGCGGAGAGATACTCAACTAGGAAGGGACGATATGATACCGGCGTTGCATGATCTGGACAATCTGGAGGTGTCCTTCGGCAGTGTTTGGGAGTCGATGGACTTTAATGATTCCCTGTTGGGCAAGAGACATATGGAAAGCCTGAGGGGCCGTCACTTGATAGCACATGATGGCAATGCAGTAGTGCCTTTCGAGGAAATGTCAGAGGGAGGAGACCAAAAAAGAGGGAAGTTAGGGGTGCAGCACGTCGAGGATGAGGTTAGCAGTTTAGAGCGTGAGGAGGATCGGGAGGCAACCAGCCTTGGGGCCGCTGGTAAGCTGACGGGGCCAAGTGAGGCGCCCCGTCAGTCGCAATGAGTTTCTTATTCTGGAATTGTCGAGTGGCGGGGAACCCTCGTACAGTTCGTGACCTTCGGGCTCTTTGTCGAGCCCATTCCCCGAAGCTGGTATTTTTATGTGAAACTAGACAACCAAAACAGAAAATGGAGAGAGTACGTAACAGACTTGGACTGAAGGGTTTTAATAGTGTAAGTAGTCAGGGAAAGAGTGGTGGCTTAGCCTTGTATTGGGATGAATCTGTGTCGTCAACATTGAGGATATAAATGAAAGGTGGATTGATGTTCTCGTAAAACTTTCTGATGACGAACCGTTATGGCGGGTGACGTTTGTTTATGGAGAACCAAGGGTGGAAAACAGGCATTTCATGTGGGAGGGCTTATGCAGACTAAGAGGCAACTCAGATTTGCCATGGCTGGTGGCCGGGGATTTCAATGAGGCTATGTGAGACTTTGAACACTTGTCGTCGACTCCTCGCCCCCGAAACCAAATGGTCGCTTCAGGGAATGCTTAGAGGTCTGCCAGCTTGCAGACTTGGGATTTGCGGGCCACCCGTTCACATATGATAACAAACATGGTGGACGGGCCAACGTACAGGTGCGGCCGGACCGGGCGGTGGCGGATAGCCAATGGCGTGACCTATTCCCGGAGTGCGAAGTGGCGCACCTCACGTCCCCCTGCTCGGATCACTGCCCCATCATCCTAGATGTGCGCGGGAGACTCGGGTGCGCACCGAAAAGACGCGTAGATACGAAGTTATGTGGGAAAGAGAACCGGCACTGCCGGAGGTAGTCGAAGCGGCCTGGAAAGCAGCCGGTGCAGAGGGCCACAATATCAGCGCGGCCATCGGTATTTCTGCCCAACTTAAATTTTGTTGGAACCGTGTGCTATATAAGTTTGTTCAGTAGTAACTCCCCACTTCTGCTGCTGCGCATATGTTTGCCGTTTACATTCGCACCTTATAGTTTAATAAGACCTCCTGCTCCAACCGTTCCAGCTTGTCGAAATTCAGCACCTAAAGATGACAATGCTGCATTTTTTTTTTGTTAGCTGAGTTACATTTTTCTTTATGTTCTGATGTACTCCCAAGTTATACTAAATCAGAGGGAGTATGTTGTAATAGTGATTTACAGTTAACCCTTGTTTTGACCTCTTGCTAGCATAGCTTTTTCTTTTGTGTCACTAGCACTCATGCGCGATTAGGTAACTCAAAAAGTGGTAAAAAAGGGAAAATGTGGTTACTGCTGATGGGGTCGGCGAGGAGATCCCCCTTGTAACTGATGTCGCGGCATGGTTGATGAGCCATGATGTGGCGCTTGCAGAATGCATTAAGAATGGTGTTTAGCTTTCTTTCTGCTATACTATAATGTATCTCTGAGCTTTTTTGGAAGTGGTTCAGTCAGTGCCTATATCGCTGATGCTGTAACAGGAGAGGTATAGTTTCTTTTTATTTGTTTTGCCTGAACCCTGATTTTATTTATTTATTTATTGCATTAGATTTCGACTCTTGTAGTTTTGATTTCAATGACGAAATCCACACAGGACAGCTCTCGTATTTTTTGCATGTATTTATATTCTGTTATGTTCAGAAATAAAGACCCCCAGGTTTGATGACGAACACACAAGAATCCAGTGTGGTATAGCAGATTGATGTCTAACAATTTTCTTTGACAATTTGTGGTATCAACAGGAACCATCTAGCAAAATTAAGGAAACATGAAGAGAATTTGTCCCTGTGCATCGGCCATGAGAAACTAAAAGTTGGAGGCAGAAACCACATGCAACCATTATTGTTGTCCTCATCGCGGTAATGGTACACCCTTGCCGCGCAGCTCGAAAATGTGTTTGGCCTGGCACGTCACTTGTTGCTCGTGCGTGTTCGGGATGCTCGCCTTGATGTCGGACATGATGTGGACCATGGTGATCATTGGAGCGCCGCGGCCTTCATTCACGGCGACCTCGCACATGAACAGCTTGGTGCGCGAGATGTCGTATAGGAACAGTTTGCGGTTGCGAGAGGGGCCATGGAGTTCGCCGTTGCAGAAGGCGATGTCCACAAGCTCCTCGTATGCTCCCGTGGTCCAGTAGACCTCCGGGTAGCCAACCCTGCAGAGTGCCTGAGGAAGGTCCGTCGTAGAAGACGACCTTCTTGATGGCACAATTATGGCGTCGTCGGTTCTCAGTGGGGCACACTCAACATCCCCATGCTTCGCGGAGAGCGCCGCCTGGATGGCAGGGAAGGGGTTCACGATCAGGAGCTGGTGCCGGTGGTCGTCGAACACCGGAACATGCATGTGGCAGTGATCCGGCCACCATCATGGGACCAAACAAGGGGTGTGTCGGGTGAATGTCACACTCCTAGATGAGTCTAGCAGCGTGATCACAGTTGTGGACACAAGACTGGAAGCAGAGGAAACAAAGCACATCAGGACAGATGAAACTGAAGCTGTTACAGCTTAGTACTTGGCGGGAAATGGTCTGGCGCCAGCAGAGGCAATCGTAGCAGCGAGGGACAAGTGAGTGTGGGATCAAGGCGGTCAGTGAGGGTAGCCGGCCCAGTTATAAGCCGAAGTGATGTACTATTGATTTAGAGAGGAAATTCTAAACTCCCTCTCCCTGTTCTTCTCCTTCCCCAAGTCTCCCTGTTCTTCTCTCCTACCCATGAAATTATAGATTTGTTGTCCCAATCATAGGTTAGGACGTTAGGTCATAACAAAATCATGTGATCTGTTAGGTCTCTTCGGGGGAGCAGCCACGGCTCCGCCGTTCAAACCAAGTGCACAATCACAGTTCATCGCAACAGGTCTCAGATCCATGGAAGAGAAGTTCCTCACCGAGATTAAGGAGAGAAAGGACATAAAAGTGGATCGAAAAAGATGTAATTGACTAGCTGAAATAACTTCTCGAGATCATCCCACTAATTAACCAGCCATCCAAATCCAACCAAGTAACCTCCATGACCAAAGTGCCACTTCGCGTTCTGTTGCCTCTCAATCCAGATCCAACATGCATGCAGAGAGACCAAAAGGCTATGCCAGAGCAGTATCGATGAGCTAGCCATGTTCACTATGTTCATTCACTTCCGTGTTTGCCCTACATGATGCATCACCCAAATGAAAAGAACTTAAACACTTTCTCTCGGCTAGCTTCCCAAAGCAACCCCATCGTTTGTAATTTATAGAGGTGCATTATTGCCCATGTTTTATTAATGCATGCCGACCAATAATTTCTCAAAAGTTACAAAGATTGGTACTACTTTCTTGTACAACTTGTTTGGTTGGAGATAATTGAAGACAGAGAAATAGAGATTTAGACGTTCTGCGACACAAAGTCACTTCTTTGCGGAATATGATAATATATGAAGGATTATGCATGACATGCAATTGGGAGTATAGCTCCAGACAGTCCGGGTGTCCCCAAACCTTCCCGGTATGTGGGGAAGAAATGGGAGATAACCGGGAGACCCCATTGGAGGGGAGGACAAATGTGGCTCAGCAAATAAGGGCTCAAATTAGGCACTTTACCCTTGAAGATGCTCTTAGCTAATCCCTTGTATATTCTCACAACCAAACATGGGAAGAAACTTCTCTCTCAAATCCCCAAATACAATTGCCATTAGATACGAAATAGAGGATTTGGACTAAAATGACACATTCAATGCCTAATTTTTCTATAACTCATATTCTACTTCCTTATAGTTGCCAAACATGTTAGTTGACTTTCTATGATGCTTGAACAATAGTCCAACCATCCAGAGTGCATTCATTCGACGGATAAAAGCATAGGGTTGGCATTGGACGGATGAATTAGTTTTCATGATGCTAAGGAGGCACCTAATCCGCGGCTATGGCGGGAGCTCGTACACCTTGAAGTATGAGCGGAGGTCGGGCCACTCACAGAACTCCATTGCGATTGCCACCTTGCCATGCAGCTCGAATATGTGTTTGGGCCCTAGCTTGTGCATGTTCGGGATGCTCTCCTCGAGGTCAGATATGATGTGCACCATGGCGATCGTTGGAGGGTCGCTGTCTTCATTTACGCCGACCTCGTACATGAACAGCTTGGTGCACGAGATGCCATATAGGAACAGTTTGTGGTTGCGAGAGAGGCCATGGAGTTCGCCATCACAGAACGCGATGTCCACAAGATCCCCATATGCTTCTGTGCCACATCCTTGTGTGGTCCAGCCGGCCTCCGGGCTGCCAACCCTGCAGAGTGCGAGATTGCCCCATGTGGTGATCGCGGCGAGCATGCATCCGCCAGAGGAAGGGTCGTCGGAGAAGACGACCTTCTTGATGGCGGGCCGGGTGATTGTGGGTTTGAAACCGGCGTCGATTGTGTGCGGCCACGCCTACTCGACGGCACTCTGGTTCGCGGTGAGCGTCACCTCGATGCCAGAAGGAGTTCGCGATCAGGAGCTGCTGCCCATGGTCGTCGGACGCACACATGGCAGCGATCCAGCCACCATCATGGGACCCAACAAGGCGCGTGCCGGGTGTCACGGCCCACGGGAGCGGGACGCGCACGGCCCTGCCGTCCTCGGGGCTGTGCGCCCACGCTGCATCATGGTCGCCGGCGGACGGTGAGGGTAGCATCAGCAGCAGAGGCAGAGCAGGCAGCGGCGGGTGCCATGAAGCGACGGTGCACCATGACGTGCAGACAGCCGCGAAGCGCGAGCGGTCGTGCGCCGAGGAGCAGCAGCGGTAGACGGCCGCCAGGAGGTCGCCGGGAAGCTCCGACCACGGCCGCTCGACGCCCTTGCCGGCTGCCATCGATGGGTTCGTCGTGATCGTTTGTTATTGTAGTCGGCGCCTTGGCTGCCCCGTCGGAATCGCTATATATAGATACGGACGTCGGACGGTACGCGAGTAGAAGTAGAACTCGAGGTCATGACCGGACTAGAGTTAGGTTAGACACACGACCGGATTTGTTTGAGAGGCAGCCACGTACTCTTTTCGAACTCAGGCCACTAGCTACTACCTTGTTCAACATCTCTTGACTGAATCAAATATAGGGTACCGGTAGAACCTACTTTGCAAACACATAATAAAAGAGTCAATTACACCACCGGTACTTAAACTTGGCAAGAAAAGTCACTTTAGTGCCATGACTTGTGGCATACATTGAACCGGTGCCACAACTTGGCTAGGGCGTGCAAATACGGTGCAAATCTCGTTTGAATACGCATGCGGCGCCGATGAGGCGTGACAGCATGTCGTGGGGCCCATTGTCAGTGACCTCCCCCTGTAGAGTAGGCATGTGGGTGTTGTTTCTCACAAAAACAACCTTGGAATTTTATTTATTTGCACGAGAAAGCCCCTGACAGGTGCGAAACCCAGCTGTAGCACAAATTTTATATTGGAATGAAAAAATAACATAAATTAAGACGAAGACACAAACTGGCCATTTGGACCATCCAGTCGCTCGGCTAGCCACCCAATCGCTACACCATTTGACGGCTTGGTGGATACACATATCTTATATCTTTTGCTTAAACAACATAAATTAATAATTTTAGTAATTCTGAAAAATGTTGGCGTGGGGTTCGAACCTTCGATTGGGGCAAAATTTAAGACAAGCCGATCACTGCATCCACATTCATTTGGTCTCTACTTACAAGTTTGTAAATAGAATATTCATGTAGGCTATAAAAGGGTTCATGCTTGAATTGTTTTAATGTTGCTTTACAAGTTTTTATGTGTTTTGATAAAGTTTATGTGTGTTAAAAAAATAATTTCAATAAATACAAATATACGTATGGGAAAAATATATGAGCTAAATGTGTCACCTGCAGTACAATTATATATATTATTCATAACTAGGATTCACATATATTTTTACAATTTTAAAAATGAAAATAAAAACAAAACACATGTTAAAAATAGGCCATACTAACTGCAGTCCATTTTTCGCCCATGACCGCGGTCAGTTGTAGAAATAAAATGTAACAATCGTATGCAAAGAAAAAATGCCTGCCTTTGTTGGGGTGGCATGCCCGTCAAATTGTGTCCCGCAGGTCCCGTGTTCTAACCCTCATGTCCACGTCTTTTTGTTGGAATTAAAATTCTTAATTAAATTATGTTGTTAAAAGCAACGATATAATGATGGAGTATCCTTGTAGGACATGAAGTGTATCCTTGTGTGTTGGTTAGCTGCGTGGTTAGATTAGCGGGCGTTCGCGGCTCGATACCTCAAGTTTGCGATATTTTCAATCTAACATAATTTGTGGTTTTGGCTGACAATGGGTCCCGCACATATAGGGTTTTTTATGCGGAAATAAAATAAAATTCGAGGCTGTTCTAGCAAAATTTACACGCCACACGCCTGGTCTACTGCCGGTCACTGACAATGAGCCCCCACGCCATGCTGTCATGCTTCATCAGCGTCGCATGCATATATAAATGAGTTTTGCACCGTATTTGTACAACGAGCCAAGTTATGGCACCAATTTAATGTATGCCGCAAGTTTTGATACTAGAGTAATTTTTTTCACTAAGTTTAAGCTTCGGTGGTGTAATTGACTCGTAATAAAACCCCCTATGTTTGTAACGCTCCTCCTGATGGATAGAGCGAAGATCAGCACAATACTGCTCATTGTTTTTCCTGCAAAGGTTAGAGCATCAACACGCGAGCTCGCGAAGCCCCAATTATTGTAACGCTCCTCCTGATGGATAAAGCGAAGATCAACACAATACTGCTCATTGTTTTCCCTGCAAAGGTTAGAGCATCAACACCCGAGCTCGCGAAGCCCCAATTATTGTAACTAGATGACCAGTTGCGCCAAATGGCGCAAAGACCTGTTTAAAACCATGTTTGTGTTGAAAATATTTGCATTTTTTCAATAACCGTATATTTGAGTACATTTTGTAAGAACTTATACCCTATATACAAAGAAAATTAAATGCAAATATTTTCTTAAGGTAATAATGCCACAAATTAGATCACTGGTAGGTCAAGATAGTTGAGCCTACAATTAGAAACACCGAGTAGCTGTAAACTTGCATTAAAAAAAGAGTAAACACAAGTGACACGATAAAATGTATTTAATACATGAACTCGTGAACATTACCTGGGGCGGTGAAGTTAGGATCTTTCGTCATGTGACGAGTGGTGTCAGGTGCTTCAGATCTATGCAAGAGTTCAACAACGATGACTACATCTCCAAGGCATTGGTCCTTAGGGGCACGTGCACGAAACTTTTTGACTATCATCGACCAGGTCAAGCTGGCTCCGATAGGGAAGTGGCGACAGCGGCGCATCAACAACATAGTGTATGCAGTGGTTTTGGAATCTCAATGTATTTTTTTATTATGTTTTATATGCTTTGTATTTCCAGTGAACATTGATGATAGATCTAAATCATTTTCGGAAAAACAATTGAGGGGTAAGATTTTGACCAGTCGTCACACTTGTTTCTGTGAATAAAACCTTCCCGATAATATAGACCCTTAAAAAAGAAAAACTACCTAACAATAGATTTTTTTTTGAGGGATTTCCCTGGCAATAGATTTTTTGTGTAGAAAACCCTGGCAATAGATGGTTGGGACCTGGGAGCACTCAGAAATGTATTTTCCTGGTGGGCCACATCGTTCACGGGTGGATGGGTGGACCTGTGGGCCACAACATTCACAGAAAGCAATAGCAGCGTGTCTGGTGTGTGAAGCCTCCCGCTGGTCCAAACCACGCGTGTCTGGTGTGTGTGGGTTTGCCTGTGCGCGTGTCCTCCCACCGGTTAGCCACTCAGCGCAGCTCTGGACAGAGCAGATTGGTGATTTGGGTGGTGCTGGGTACGCCTCGGCTCCTTGCAGTGGTTGTAGGATTGCCGTCGTCGTGATGTTCCGGCTATCAGTGCTGCTTCCCACGACTGCTTCTTGGGGCGCTGCTTCCCCGTCCATACGATCTGCGCCACTGATGTTCAGGTCATCCGTCTCTCCCTTCCGTCTGCTCGATTTGCTGCTCTTCCCTGATCTGGTTTGTATTGTTTCATCTGGTATTGGATTTGTTGTTTGCTATCTTGGGCTGGGTTCAGTATGGTGTTTCTCGAGCAACGAAGTCATTGGATTGGGCTCTGGTTTTTGTAGATGACCCGTTGCGCCCATGGCGCAAAGGCCGAGAGCAAGCCAACCATTGAAAGAGTGTGTATCAAAATATGTAGATACAGAAGAAAACATATGAAAATAAGTACAAATTGATGATAGATAGATGGTTGCTGATGATACATGTTTTCTAAGAAGCTTACGAACGACCATTTACAATGTTATGAGTAAGGCATGTAGATAGGCGGAGCTACGCTAGACAGATGTATTGCTGGATGTTTAGAACGATTTCTTTGAGGCAGGTCTTCATAGCTGATGTTCTTCATTGCCTGCATTGCTCAGAGCAAAAATTCATTCGTTATCATCGTCCAGACTCCAATAATACTTGTTTGTTTTCTGTATAACGGCTTCTAATTTTAAACTTATATCATTAAGACGATCAAAAACATATCTTATCTGTGAGAAAATATGTTTCAGATTGTTGGCTTTGGGTGTTGATCTTGTTGTGAAGTTTGTATCTATTATGCGGTAAAGTTCCTTCACTTCACCATCATGTGTCTATGTTGCTTGATTCAAGACTTTTAGAATATCTACTTCCCGTGCTCTCGCTCTTTTCTCCATGACTCTAGATGGCCCGTTGCGTCCATGGCGCAAAAAGCTAGAGGTAGCCGAGTATTCAAACAATACATATGAGATTGATTCAGGACCAACTCCAGGCGAAAGCGACGTGTGTTTGCATGTGCATCAACAGAGCATCCAGAAGCAGCATTGTTAGATTCTAACCCAAGCATCCAACATGATTGAATAGAAGGTCGAGTCAACTAAAACAAATTTTAATAAAAGCTAACATAACAAAATCAGGAAAGGCTAAAAAATGGCATAAAGCTATTTATAGAACAACACTTTTCACCAAGACCATTTTTTAAAACCTGTTCATAACATGAATTGCATGGTTCAACAACTCGATAAATGTCGAGCTGCTTTTTTTGTAACCTTGTTCATCAATCAGATTTATGAATCTTAGTGTAAAGTGAAATTTGGACAATAAGGCACATCCATTTGGACAACAACGTTAAACATAACAGTGTGAAAAGTAACAAAGCAAGGACAAATTCTTCTGATCTTATTAGGATGGAAGAGCTATCATAAATAAGTGCAGTTCATTACATTAGAACCTTTCTCTGGATGTGTTCTCATCATAAAAACATTTGAAATAATAAGATCTATGGATACTGCATATATACTGAAATTTCATAGTTATATTATATAAGTAGATATTCTAAAAATTTAGAGCATGGTAACCCTGAGAAGCTTATGAAGGAGTAAAGGAGGAAGAGATATTCCAGCCAATTTCATTTGTTTTTATTTTCTTCCAGTCCTTTGCCACTTAGTAGTGGGCCTTCCAGGTCAGGACAAAATCGCCTTATCACCATCTCGCAGGGACACGCCACACGCGCCCGTGAACCCATGCTCCTTCACCTTATCTCTTACTCCAGCCCACTGCCCTCACTTCATTTCCTCTTCTCTGGATCCCCTTCCTCGTCTAGCTCACTAGGGGTGCAGGTCGCAGTTGCAACACCAGCCGCAGGAATCGGCGGGATACGCTAGCCCTCAGTCCGGATCGACGTCGATGCCTCCGGCTCCGACATGCACGCCCGCTGGACACCGCCGTGAACCACCTTGTTTCCCGGTGCGTTCTTGCTTCTAGGTAGTTCCCCTAGCTCAATTGTTACTCCTGACATTCCTTTAATGGTGATTCTGGGCACCGACATGCAGCAGCCTCTTGGACCGAGGCTGTCTTCGTCGGTTCCGTCGCCCGCCACTGCGGCACCGCGGTCATCCTCCTCACCGAACAGCTCCAGGGACCATGACGGGCTCCGTGTTGTCCGCATCTCCTCTGGACCATGGACTCGAAGCCGCGGGTCCCTCCTACTTCTTCCCTGACGTTGACTTCCATTGTCGCTGTCCGGAGCTCGTTGCTCTGCTCCATCCAACCTTGCCACTTACAGCATGGTGAGAAATCGCCTCTGCATGTTGTTGGATGCGTGCTGCTGATGTTGTTTGCTGTTTGCTGCCACTGGCTGCTTTGCTCCTGTCCCTTCTTTGCTGTTGGCTGCTTTGCTCCTGTCCCTTGTTTGCTGTTGGCTGCTTTGCTCCGGCCCCTTCTTTGCTGCTGGCTTCTTGTTGCTTGCTGTTGATGCTTGATAGATCATAGAAAGAGAGATTGATTTGCTATGAAAAAACATGGTCATATTCAACATTGTTTAATTTGCTCGTCACACTATCAGACAAAGGCTAGACTTGCCTGTGTATAAAAGTTTTCCTTTTAACATTTGATTTATCAGGAAAATCACATAAAAAATGCTCAACCCGTTGACTTGCAATATGTATACAGACTCGTAAAGTATTTTCAGCATTGATCATCACCAGTTTAGAAAGACAAAGTAGCAGATAAAACTAACAGCGATTCGAAAAAAATAGATAAAACAAACAGCGAACCTTTGAAGCAGAAAGTATGTAAATAAGCTATAAAGTACGAAAGCAGCAGCTCCACTCCAGCATGATTAGTTAGATAGTACGTAGATAGATATTTCTGTGAGTACCTTGGTGATTGCAGATCTGCCAGAGATTATATGCACAGTTAAAAAATCTGATTGCAGCTAATATGAGAGTGCATCATCTGGATACATGCACGATATCACCAAACTATCCATCACTGAGAGCACACATATACATACATAATATTAGATGAGAATAAATTGGCCTTCATTAAAGAAGCCGGAGAATACAGCCCGCTTAATTAGTAAAAAATAGAAGAGATGAGAATGAAACTATAAACCAAATAGTATGAAAGAGCTTGATTGTTAATACTCAAAAGAACATCTATGTTTTTACTTTTTTTCATCTATGAAGAACTGATATAGCATTATCAGTTGAAAAACTTATTAAAAAACACATTCTAAACAAGGTGTGATGCATGATTTGTCAACTCGTAGTACACAGGGTATCAGTGTAAGATCTCAGAGTTGAACTTGTAAAATCCATAACAAAATCATTCTATTTTGGTTTGGAGTAGTACTAAGCTTATATATGTTGGTTGCTCCTGGGTCCCCTTTCTCGTACTACTCCATATCCCCTTTCTAAGGAATAGACATATATATGCTTATTTAGTACTGTTGCTTAAAAATAAAGGAAGATGCACTTTAACAAAATGTCTTTAAATCTTTCAAAATTCATAACTTGCATTCTAGGACTCTAAGAAAATGTTATTCCCAATTTCAGTAACTTCATTTTCAACTTTCTAGATGACATCACATACAATTCATGCACTGTACACATTCTGGAAATTCATGAATATTGATTTTCCTCCGTTTGGTTCTTTTCCAGGGTTTCTTAATCGTTTAAATAGAGTCCGGCAATGAGGGGTATTATGAGTTCGATCCACAGCTTCATCAGGACGCTGACCAGGAAGGCAAGCATCATGAATTCCCTATCTTATGTTTTACTTATGTTGAAGGATTATACTATCTTGTTGCCCATGTTGGTTACCATGTCGTACCTTTCTTTGCAATATCCACATTTAGGACATGGGTAGGAGTTGCTTGCTGTTCATGATCAGCGGGTTGTGACATATATTAATTCCGGCAATTTGTAGTCATCTTAAAATAGTACAGTTATGATATCTTCAGACCAGAAAATGCCAAACGGAGACCGAGCTCCATGGAGGCCTTTATTCAATAACTTCAAAATTCAAACTTTTCAGTTTCAAAAAATTCTGAAAATAAACACACATATACCTAGATACATAATGTACATGTGTGCAAATTATCAGGTCAAAACACATTAAAATGTGAGCTACACAAAAAAGAAAATTCTGGTGCTTTTTAGCATGTATACTGTTCATCTTCAAAGTCTATGATTTTTCTTTGTGCAGCTTGCAATTCAAGCTATTTCATAGTGAAATTTTTCGCACATACACTTAACATCCTTGCATACATGTGCATGTTTTCAGAATTTTTTTAAACTGAAATTTATGAATTTGAATTTTCCAAAATAAAGGGCTCCATGGAGCTCGGCCTCCAAAATGCCCTACTCCTTCAGACCTTATTAACAAAATTCAAACTAAAAGATAAGCACCTCAACAGCTATGTTTCAGAATAGCAGCTCAAGCACAAGCAACATTGAGAAAGATCTTGAGGGTACTAAACTTGTTAACAACCATTTTGTTCTTCAGATAAATGTAAATAGATTCAGACCTTCAAGAACAAAAGATGTCGATGCATCTCTGGATCCAATAATGCAAATCATTGGAGAAGTTAAGACCTTACTGAGTGACTGGTAGTGAAAATACGATGCAGCGAAAAATAGATGCACATATATTATTCCTATTCTACAACAGAGAAAAATAAAACAACCAACCGAAGGGACATATAACTCTTTGTGTGTTGGTTGGAGGCTATACTACTAATTTCTGATGAGTGAGAACTCGTGACAAAAGAAATTTAATATTATCATTGCTATAAATGCAGATGAAATAAAGGTCCACATTCAGTATGATTTTCTTAATTTCTTTTCAGAAATTTAACAAGGAAAGCCATAGAAATTGGAAAACACGTCAAACCACATTTTTTACCTGTGAGCTTGTCAATTAAGTTCATTTGTGGCACCGTCCTTCCAAATCTCACCTTGGCCACTTGCCTCATCAGTGACCATGGATACTTATTGAACGTAACGAGCAATCCATGTTAACATGTGATATAAATGGGGGGGTGGGGGGGGGGGCAGGTAGGTTCGTACCATTGATAATGTGTTTCCCATCGGCTAAAGTGATCCTCTTCCGTGCATATTTAGGTGATGAACAAAGATGGTTTAAAAGGATAAATCAGTAGGAGAAATAAAGTAATAAACAATATTCTTTTTCTTTGTGTAAATTTACCTTCTTTGTTGATTTCCCTACGATATATGGTTCGTGAAATCATTTGTTTCTTTGCGTCCTTACATCGATTAGCACTAACATGGACAATGTCAGATTCCACCTCCTTTTCTTTGATAACAAATAGAGTGTTAGATTGCAAACAGAGCAGAAAATAAAAGACCTAGTGGACCTGAGAGCATAAGATTATTTCTATTGGATGATTAATTAACTTGCATGCATCGACGAGGAACAAGAACAGCCAGTCAATTAACCGCGTGCATTAGTGAGCAACCGAACAAAAAGAATAGTGGTATAAGGAAGAAAAGAAAAGACCTACCAAACAGGAAAACCACATCTTAAATTTATTAGATAGCTAATTAACTTGCATGCATCAGTGGACAACAAAATAGCTAATGAACCTGAAAAGGAACCTGCCCTACCCGACCCTGAAACCAGAGGTTAATTTTACTGGATAGTTAATTAACTTGCATGCACGAGTGAGCAACAAAACAATTAACTGACCTGACAATGGGCTTTTATGTAGCAATGAGCAATAGTACGACTAAGCAACAGATAGAAGACCTATTGGACCCTGGAATAATAATGCTTTCAGATAAAATAAACAATCCAATCTGTCATGACCAAAATTCAGTATAATTTAAGTAGTAAAAGTAAGCCACTAAGTAGCAGATGTCAAACGAGTTGACAATCAATCTGCGCATCCTGGACAATGCTGGTGAGGATAGTGATCATGAAGAGATACAAAATTTTGTAGCAGAGCATGAGGCGGCCTCAAGCGATAGCTTGACGTATGCCCACACCTAGAGATTTTTTTTCAAATGGTAGAACCAAGGCCTCCTCCAACTCATTAAAAACCATATGATAAGTAATTCAGATGCAATGAAATCTTAATAACTGAACTGAATCCCTTTGACTGTGGTACATACTCGATATGTGCCTTTGCATCTTGTCAGATTTTGGCCTGCGCCTTTGTGATGCACTCGACACAATCGGAAGACCACTTGTGATGTAGACGGAGCATGCGAAACCTTAGAAAAGTTCCTACAAGCAAAAACAGAGATCAAATTCTTCCCTTCATTCATTTTCCCCAAAGTGGGTCTAAGCTGGTAAGCAAATTCAAACTCCGGTAGACTATCAATTTGAAAATAATTCATCATGGGCAGCTCTCACTTTAACATATATAGATCAAGCTTCAATACAGTTTTGATTTGCAAAACATAGAGAGTATGCTTTACTGTTCTCCTAATTTTACTTTAGAGACCATCCAACGAACAAGCCATGTAATAGATTATTTAAAATGAACTAAAGGTTGCAAAATCATTTAAAGGACAATTAGGCCTGCAATAAATTCCCCATTGCAATATTCTAGTGCAAGAAAATAGATGGTTCAAGAAGTTGTACAAACATGATAGAATAAACCATAACATCAGAACTAAAATGCGGGAACAAAGGCGGCTGTGTGAGAAATAGGATTCACCTTTTTCTTTATCAAACTCTTCCACAATATTCTTTCTCTTCTGTTCTGTCTAAAATATGGAAAACCATAAATTGAGAAATTGGAATCCCCATAGGATGATTCTAGTGCAAGAAATAGACTGTTCAAGGAAGTTGAATACAAACATATGGATACAGTAAACCATAAGATCAAAACTAAAATGTGGGGACAAACATGGCTGTGTGAGAAAGAGGATTCACCTTGTTCTTCTTTTCTATCTCAGATCTGTAAAATTATAAATTAAGAAACTGAATCGGAATCATCATACAACTGAGGTAAAAACTGGGGGAGGAAGATGGGGAGGCTGCAGATGGGCAACCTAGATTGGTGACGATGTGGGAAGTGATGGCCAGCGTGACGCAAGCACCGCCTAGAGCCCTGGCTGCGCTGCTCCCTCCCCCCATCGTCGTCCTGCTGTGCTCCTCCATGCCCATCATGAACACCATATCCCCCTGCTCTCACATGGCGGTGACCTGCGCCGGATCTGGAACAACAACTCGAGCCCTGGCTGCGCTGCTCCCTCGCCAGATCTGGAACAACAACTCGAGCCCTGGCTGCGCTGCTCCCTCGCCCCATCGTCGTCCTGCTGTGCTCCTCCATGCCCATCATGAACACCATATCCCCCTGCTCTCACATGGCGGCGACCTGCGCCGGATCTGGAACAACAACTCCCAGCAGAGAAGAAAGAACGTGGGGGTGTTGTCCTGCGGGAAGAGAGATATGAGAGGTGGCAGCGACCATGCCTTGGGATTTCGAGAGCGGGGGAGGAGAGGGGCGAGGGAGAAGAAGAGGCGCGGTGGTGGTGGAGAGCATTGGAGGAGGGAACGCGGGGCTCGAGGACGGAGGGACTGGTGGCTCGAGGGAGGAGGGGGTGCGGGGCTTGAGAACGGAAAGGATTGGCTAGGTTTTCACCGCACACCTCGCTGGTTGCATATTTCTGGTACGTAGAATCACACGCAAACCCACCTGATTGCATGGACCCTACATTTAACCAGTCCCACCAGTCATTCTCTCGTGGAGCTGCTGCAAATGTGCAAAACAACCAACGGTTGACTAAATGCCACCAAGTAAAATCGCACTACAGTGAAAAGATCGAACGGGCCAGAAGCATTAGCGCTCGCAAGTGCTCTCGCTAGGCGGGTACCCTAGCGGGGTTTATATGTTAGATGCTCCTCCTGAACCGAGTCTATCCGGCATGAATCCATATGCCCGGCCGAAGACGGAGTCGGTCCGGCGTGAATCCATTGCGTCGGTGCAACCGGTGATCGGATCCACCGGTGTTGGTCAATCGATGCTTGATTGACAAGGAGGTTAAAACCTCTCGGCCTCTGCATCAATCGATGCATGCGGGCATCTTTATTTATTATTCCATTGAGGTCTAACAAGCACATATGATCAGTCGATGCTTGATTGACAAGGAGGTTAAAACCCCTCAGTTTCTGCATCAATCGATGCATGCGGCCATCTTTATTTATTATTCCATCAAGGTGTAACAAACACATACATCAAGCCACCAGAAGCCATCACTCACACCTATAAAACTCGATAAATGGAGTGCTCTCATTCCCCATATCTAAACTGGTATCGTCGCTGATCCATCCATATAACGTATCAGAACGAGCAGCCGGTGCAGCAGACCTAAAGCGTACACCATATGCACACATATTAGACGCCGCCATCATCATCCGACCGCTGACCCATCTTTATGAAAGATATCCGCATCATCCTTGGCAGTCCGTCCATCCGTCGACGCCATCACGACGCCCAACGACGCCACCACCCTACGCTCGTCCATCCCCATGCGAAGTTTCTGGAAGATCTGTCGTGCGTAGCACCTGCCGACCAGGCATGACACAACGTGCACCTGTCGGCTAGGCATGACTTGACATCTCTACCGAAGCTCCGTGCATGACGAAGCTGCTCCACCTTCTGCCTCTGTCTTCCAGTGCTGCTCCACAAATGATACTCCGAAGAGAGAAACGACACCTCAGTACCGCCATCATCCGATCTAGAAGACCAGATCCTAGGGTTTCCCCAGAGCAGCATGAGTGGGTTGACAGTCGTTGCACGACGATGCCTTCATCGAGGTAACGACACATAATACCGCCATTGCCTGCCATCGGCTCAGTTTTCATCGGCAACTGCCTTTTCGACTCACAGCCGGAACTAAATGACGGATCTTGAGATCTGATCATCCAGCCTCAGGCCGACCACCTTCGACGGAGGACATGGCCACCACCGTCGGCTACACCGGCCAGATTAGATCTGACCGAAGGTGCCGCCAAGCAGCCCAGCAGGCCCTCCACGCGCCGCCAACCCGAAGCCGGATGACACGCCTACGTAGCATAAGTCGCGGCCGCCTGAACCAGGCAAGCCGCCGCCCACCGTAGTGAGAGGGCTAGCCACCGCCGCAGCCGGATCTGCCGTGCCTCCGCATGCGCAAGGGCTCCGCACCACCCGTGAGACACGGGAGAGAGGAAGATCCCCGCCACCGCCGTCGGCCCCCAGGCGCATCCCGATGGCGTCCTCTGACGGCGACGGGGTAAGGGAAGGTGGATTCAGCCCCGACGGCGGCTAGGGCTGGGGAACCGCCTGAGTCTCCCAAGCGGGAGCGACGCGGGGTCGAGTGAAATCTTAAAATTCGGTATGGGCTACTAAAAAACCTGCCATTAATGGAAGCCATTCCCATTCGAGCTACTAAAGAAAACCTGACATTCGTCCCTCCTCAGCCATCCTTTGAGAGTCTGGACGAACAATATTTTAGTAGGTGCGGCCCGGGCCGGGCCCATAGTTGTGCCAACTGTGTGCAGCCCGCACAGGGCCCACAAATTTGGAGGCCCCAAATTTTATATATTCCTATTTATATATTTTTCCTGGGGTAGGCGTTGGGAGCGCATGGAGCTGGGCCGCTGCCCGCAGGCGCGTGACTCCCTCGAGCGCCCCAGGCCACTGCTTGATTCCTCGATGGCTCTCGATGCCAGCCGCCAGCCCCAGGCTCAGCTGACCTGCTCGATCTCCCTAAAAAAACTGATCTGCTCGATCGGAAACCGAACGGCGGTTCAGTTTGCTTGATACTCCATCCGTTCCTAAATACTTGTCTTTTTCGACATTTCAATAAGTGACTACATACAGAGCAAAATGAGTGAATCTACACTCTAAAACATGTCTACATACATCCGTATGTAGTAGTCATTCAAAATGTCTAAAAAGACAAATATTTAGGAACGGAGGGAGTAGATCGCATCCAGACTCCATAGGCGGGCGACACGGCGCATCC
The DNA here is from genome assembly GCF_018294505.1 of Triticum aestivum. Classification (NCBI taxonomy): domain Eukaryota; kingdom Viridiplantae; phylum Streptophyta; class Magnoliopsida; order Poales; family Poaceae; genus Triticum; species Triticum aestivum. The sequence goes on along the minus strand of NC_057809.1, from coordinate 8,617,090 downwards.
TCCTGGCTCCTGCCATCACATGCAGAGGAAGGATGAGGAGACGTATAGTATGACAGTTTTGGCATTGCAAATTTTGTAAAATCCTCATTGGTTCGGAAAGTATCCTTTTGAGCTCGAGCTCTTTTTTTTTTTTTTTTTGCAATAAGCTGGAGCACATTTGAGCCTGGATGAACAGTAAATTCGTGAAAAAAATCAGAAAAAATCAAAAAAATCTGAATTTTCTTGTGGTATACTTTGACAAATGTTCCAAGTGTCTGTAAATTTTCATCATGAGATCACATTCGTGGAAGGTGTGGTAAAAAAAATCAGTGTTCCAAAATGCTTTGAAAGTAGCATTTTCAGAACTTCGTTTTTGTTTTTTTGTCACGCATTCCTCGAATGTGATCTCATGATGAAAATTTGCTAGCACTTAGAAATTTTGTCAAAGTTCATCATAAAAAAAATTCAGAATTTTTTGATTTTTTGTTTCATTTTACTGTTCGTGCGGGCTCATTTGAGCCTGAGCTCAAATACTCCACGTCCCATTGGTTCACAACTTTGCATTCATCGATTATTCCTCTCGAGATCTCGGGTTCATAGAGAGTCAGAGAGGAATACCGCTGGCTTGTACTCCAAATCTACTCATATTTTCCTAATTCCTATTTCCTTATTAACTTTTCGCAGAGATCATTAGAGTGATTGATTACAAGGAGAAGATTGATTATGAGGAATCATTGAAGATTTCATTTCACAGAATACTAATAGAATGAGGTTTCTCAAATAAATATCATGCAACCGGAAGTTGAATAGGTATGATTATTTATATACATACATTATAATTTCTCAATAGTTCATTTTTTCTAGCCAGATAGGGCCCCATTTTTTTTGTTTCGCGCAGGGCCCCGGATTTTGCCAGCTCGGCCCTAGGTGCCTCCAAACTATTTGTCTTCTTCACCTACAAATCAACCCATGATAACTGCCAAGATGAGGCCCTCCTGCCAAAGTCGAGATGGCCGCTCAATCCGACGTTGATACCCCCAGCAAATGACTAACAACTTGCGGTTAATGGGTTTAATGAGAGGGGTCTGGACAAAAAGAACATGTAATTCGCTAGCCCACAGAACCTTCGATGGTCATCGTACTAATTGACCGGTGGGCCAATGAAGTCAGCTATGTAATCACAGTGCGCATTCGTTTTCAGATCCTAATCCAAGCTAGTTGGCTCCAGTATGCATGAAGAGATCGAAAGGCCATGCGAAGGATCAGTGAGGTAGCTATGTTCAGGTTCACTCATGCTTGTGATGCCTGATGCATCACTCAAAGAAATATATAGTTGTTCTCTGGTAGCTTCTCAGAGCAACCCATCATTTTGTAATTTATAGAGCTGCACTATTTCCTGTGTTTCATTAAGTCACACACACCTACCAATAATTTATCAAAGAAGTCACGAGGATTTGATGCTTTCCCATGTTTCATTAACTTGTTTGCTTGGAGGTGATTAGAGCAAGGGATTGAAAATTTAGACATTTCAAGATATAAATTCACTAATTCATAAGTCATTAAGGTACGCCTTAGATGTTGGTTGCCTCTCATTCTTACTCAGCTAGCGCCAACATGGATGGGGAGATAATTAAAAAGGCATTGCCAGCGCATGGCCAAGTTGACAATGTTCTATTTCGCACTATGCCTGCCATGCATGATGCATCACTAAAACAACTCCCATAGTTGCTATTCGCTAGGTTCTCATAGAAAATCCATCATTTGTTACTTAAAGAGCTACACTATTGCTAGTGTTTTGTTAATGCACGCTGACCAATGAAGATTTGGCACATCCCATTATAGCTTGTTTGGTTTGAGGGAATTAAATTTCCAGGGCCTATAGGTGTCAATACTGCATTCTTCCAGTTCTGACTTGAATTTTATTTTGCTTTACATACTGTCATACCTGTCATGTCTTGATCGGCCTCTCTAACTCATCCCCAATAAAAGGCGTTAGAGGAGGATAAATTCACATTTTCTCCTCTAAAGTGCACCTAACAGAACTCTTATAACGGTTAGTGGAGAATATTCTTTCCACGGCGGCTGCGACCCTTAAATATACTCGGCTGCCCACTCATAGATAAAATTCCCAGACACCCCACCTCTCCCCCTGTTCCATTCCGCCTTTGTGAAAGCCCCGCCGGTGTGCCCCGGTCCCACTCCCATCCACTAAGGCGCCACTCCACCGCCAAAAATGGCCGAATCCAACTGCCGCTGCTACACACCGCCGATTAGAAGCGTGGATCCGTGCCACCATGCGTAATCTCGACCCATGGCCGCGACACAGCTTCTTCCTCGCACGGCAGCGTTCCCGCTTGCCGGCCTCCCAGCGATGTTGCCACTGCACAAAAATGCCTCGCCGTGCGACAGTGTTGGTGGGGGACGTGGGTCGGGTAGATCACCTACCGCGAAACACATGAGAAGATTTGGACTGGATATTTCATCTCGACGGTGCAGACCGTGTAGTAATATGACACAATGTTAGTGTGCCTCCATGGCACTAACGCATAGTGCAACTTCCCCAATGGCCTACTGCAGTAAGCCCCCGTCGACCCCGAGGTGGCCGCCATATGGGAGATGGGGGAAGACCAGGAGGCCCGCAAGCGCCTTGAGGCGGAGCAAGTCGACAAGGCGTAGCGGAGCTCTGCAGCCTATACCAGGAGCACATCGAGGAGTGCCGGTTGTACGAGATCTACAAGTCCGAGGAGACATACTAGTGAGTAGTACCTGCACACACAAAACCAAATACCTACACCAACACTGTTGCAAGAGGTTTGACAATCCCCTTGTACTCATTAATGTAAGGATCAAATCTCGTATAGGTAGAAGAATAAATTGTAAAACAAAAATAAAAATAATGAATTTCAGCAAGGTATTTTTGGATTTTAAGGTATGATAAAGGTAAACCCAGGGGCATAGTTTTCACTAGAGTTTTCTCTCTTGAATGCAATGCATATCGTGGGTAAACAAATTACTGACGATTGATAGAAAAAACACATATTTATGAGAGATTCGTTGACATTGATCACACATATAGGCATCACGTATGTGACAAGTAGACCGACTCCTGCATGCATGTACTACAATTACTCCATCAATCGATCGCTATCCAGCATGCATATATGGTATTAAGTTCATAAAATACAGAGTAACGCCTTGAGTGAAATGACATGGTGTAAACAAAGTAAACTCAATTAATATGAACAGACCCCATCATTTTATCCTGAATGACAACAATACAAATATGTGTCTTGTCCTTTTTTCTCACTAAGATATAGAACACTACAAGATTGATCCCACTACAAAGCACCTCTCCCACCGAAGAAAAATCAGTCTAGTTGGCCAAACTAAATGGATAGATCGGAGAGAAATAGAAAGCTATCATAATCATGCATAATAAAGTTCAGAAAAGACTCAATTACTTTCAATAAATAATCTGATCATGAATCCACGATTCATCGGATCCCAACAAACAGACCGTGAAAGAAGATTACATCGGATAGAACTCAAAGAAGATCGAGGAACACATGATATTAAAGATCAAAGAGAAAGATTAAGCAATCTAACTACTACCTATGGACCCGTAGGTCTGTGGTGAACTACTCACGCATCGTCGGAAGGTAGCAAGGTTGATGAATGAGCCCTCCGTGATTGATTCTTCCTCCGATAGAGTACCGGAAAAGTCCTCCAGATGGGATCATGGAAGAACAGAGACTTCCAGTGGCAGAAAAAGTGTTTCGGGCTCCCCTCTGGTGTTTTTGGAACTTTTGGGAATTTATAGAGTCGAAGTTAAATCAAATGGAATTACGAGGGGCCCATGTGCTTAGGGGCATGCCTACCCCCTAGGCCGCGCCCTGTGAACTTGTCGCTCTCTCGTATATCTTCTAGTCTCCTCCCGAAGCTTCTAGGGTCCCTTTTGGTCTAGAAAAAACCACCCTAAAGTTTAATCGTGTTTCGAGTTTGTTTGATGTTGATTTTCTTAAAAACCAAAAACAAGCAAAAAACAACAACTGACACTGCGCACTGGGTTAATAGGTTAGTCCCAAAAATGATATAAAGTAGCATAAAATGCACATAAAATACCCAAGATTGATAATATAGTAGCATGAAACAATAAAAAAAATATAGATACCTTGGAGATGTATCATAGGGCAGGGCAGTGGTGGCATTGTGGGAGCACATGACCGGGAGAGGTTGATGGACGAGAGTGCTAGCAAGTAGTTTTTTCTTAAGTTTTTATGCAATCTAATTTAAATTTCGTTTAAGCTATGTAAAATACTTTATGCAACTGGTTGAATCAAGTTTGATGAAGTTGTTTGAATAAACATTGCACCAAGTTTATGTTCAATTTTTTATGGATTTAAGTTAGAAAGAACACTTTTTTAGGGGAGCAAATATACTCCTCTAAATAATACGCGGCTGTTTGCTCCTCTAAATTATAATAGATTGGTTAGAGATGCTCTAAGTAGTTTTTACTTGATCCCTGTTAGCATATGAAGTTATATGGTTACTCATGCGATGGGTAAATAAGAACAGCATTGAAAAATTCGTTGTGCAGCTGGATTACACTACGAGAAGCTGGTAGTTTACAGCTCTGGGAAATGAATGTGGAATGCTTTCTTCTGACAATTGCATTAGGACGTGACAGTTGAGCTCTACAAAGTCATATGTACATAATCGAACTTATTGCATGTGTGAAGTTGTAAAACCAATATTACATGAATACTTGATTTTATTATGTACGCATCTTAAGAAGCTAGTTAAAAAAACAGGCTTGTGATCTCGTGAGAATTGAGTATTTGTTGTTCGATGGGAATTGGCTAGCCCTAGAGGTGAGGCGGACCCAATGGAGCTGTTGCAGATTAGGAGTTTCTCAACTCAGCTGTGGTGCCCCGGATATGCGTAGTCGAGAAGGCTATAGCGGTGTGTGCATGATCAGCAGCAGTGTGCCAGCAATCTAGGGTGACTCAGGGAAGTAGATCAAGTAAAATTCCACCCGTACATTACAACTGTAATTTTCTAAACTACCCTTCCACAGAAAGTGCCAAATAGAGATGTTACTCCTCCTAATCACAAGGAAGGTACAAGAGCACCCTAAAAACTGTCAAGCTCATAGGTACACAGCTGTTGAGCTTGTCTGCACACCACCGTTGAGGTTGTGTCTGCACGCCACTTCTGCATCTTGTGTACATCGAGACGGGTGTTGTGTAGGCCGTCCGATAGTGTAACCATCCACGACACATATGAGTTCAACGTGGGCCGACCGACATTGTAACCATCGAGGAGACAAGCGACTTATATATGTTTGACGACACATAGTACTAGCAAACCCATATGTGTCTGGTCTTACCATATGTTGATGTGCGCTAAATCCCTCATGCCTCCCAAGCCCTAATAATTCAATAAACATAATGTGATAGAACCACCCACATCATTTCAAAGGATGGCCTCTTTGACGTTAGTAAGTATAAGCAAGTATTAACAGTCAACTCGATTGACGGATTTAATTAAGAACTAGAGATAACAGGCATATATTCATGGTCTTGCAATTTGAATTCCACTCCCACCGGAAGTTGTCTGCCTCCTTCTCGATTTGATTTTGTGCATATATATGAGCATCAACTAACTAGTAAGCTGTAGTAGCGGTAGTTGGGACCAATCAGACTTCTTTACTACTACCTCCATTCCCAAATATTTATCTTTCTAGACATTTCAAATGGACTACATATGAAGCAAAATGTAGAAGAAAAATGAATGAATCTACACTCTAAACTATGTCTACATACATCCATATGTTGTAGTCCATTTGAAATATCAAGAAAGACAAATATTTGGGAACAGAGGGAGTACAACACATGGGCCTGGTTTCTCGAGTCGGCTGCAACTACATACAATGCAGCTAGTATATTAGCGCCACATGCGTGCAGAGCTCCACATGTCTATGTCTAATTGTTGCATGCATCTCTTTACATACAATGTTTTGGGTATATTTAATCTGGAATTCCGAGAAAGTATGAACTCTCTCCGGTTCATTTTATTCTGCATATAAGTTTTGTTTAAAGTCAAAGTATCTCTACTTTTACTATACTTATAGAAAAAAGTATCAACATTCACAATGCCAAATCTATATTGTTAGATTCGTTATGAAATGTAGTTTCATAGTACATATATTTGATATTATAGATGTTGATATTTTTAATATAAATTTGGTCAAACTTTGGAAATTTTGACTTGATACAAATATAATACGCAGATTGAAAATGTCCGGAGGGCGTACTATAAGCAACTAGTATCATCCCCATACTAACACATAAGAAAGTCCTGATAAGAAGAACCCATTAAAATTCTAAATTCCAGTCCATACAGATGTTTTCTCTACAGAGCAACATCAAGCACTAGGAGCAGGGTGTCATATGGTCTCTGCATCATCTGAATGACAATGCTTTTCCAGATCAAAAATGCTCGTGGTCTCATACATTTTTCATCAAAATGAACAACAGTGTCACAATGTTATGAATTCGCCAAAGATGGAGCACGTGACGGTGCTCAAGACTCTTTGGTTTATTTGGCACGTTCGCAATGATCTGACACACGGGGAACCTGCTCCACAAAGGCATAAGCAGAAGTGTTGTGTACACGTATCAAACAGTTTTCTCTCGGGAACCTATTGAAGGAGGAGATGGTCCTTGCTGATTAGCCCGTGCCACATGTTTCTCCAATAGGTCTCAGCTCATTGCAGATTACAGGGATCTAGAGTCCATGTTAAGTTGGCTGGCCATGAGCTGGTTGTTGATCACGTAGAAGAGGCTGCCAATCACTTGGCTGATGGAAACATGTGGTGTGTTGGTCAGCGTGAGAAGCGGTGGGCCCTGCAAAGGAAAGACAGGGATGTGGACAAATCCGCTAGCTGAAAGAACCTCTTCTTGTCATGTTACCAATTGACCAGCCGGTCTATATATGATGTCACCTCTGTTATCAAAGTGCGCATCCGCTTCGAGTTGCCTCTCAATCCTAATCCTAGCTAGTTAGCTACAACAAGCATGAACAAACCAAAAGGCCATGACAGTGAGCAATGAGCTAGCTATGTTCAAGTTCACGATGTTCAGTCCAAGATTTGTGATTCCTGATGCATCACTCAAATAAATCTATATTTGCTCTTTGGTAGCTTTCTCAAAGCAACTCCATGTAATTTACAGAGCTGTACTGTTTCCCATGCTTCGTTAATGCACACGTACCAATAATTTCCCAATGTCTATAGCTTGTTTGGTTGGAGGCGATTAAAGCAAACGAATTTAAATTTTGGCGTTTCAAGATACAGAATCACTAACTTGGAGGTAATTGAAGTGCACCTTGACTTTTGGTTGCCTCTCAGTCCTAGCGAGTCAGCTCCAATATGCATGGAGAGGTAAAATGGCTATGCCAGAGCATGATCACAGGGTTCTCTTCCGCTCCATTGTTGCCATGCATGTTGCATCACTAAAAAAACTCTTGGTGATTCACATTTCTCGGCAGGCCTCATGGCGGCAAATAACACGTCATGTCCACTTCAAATAATTTTAAAATAAAGGACGACTCTGAGATCCGTTCTGGATGGACAAGTGGTTGGACAACACCACTCTTCGAGAACAATATCCTGCCTTGTAACGTACTGTATGCATAAGAATGACACGCTTGCGCAAGTTCTCGGCTTTGCCCCACCGGATATCGCCTTTAGACATACGGGATTTGGTTGTTCCCTTTTGTGTCTTGGCAACATCTCCTATCTGGTTTGTATTCGGTTAGCCTGACAAAAGGACATGCTATGTTTTGTTGGAGTCTAATACTAATGGGTCCTTCAACTTTGACATATCTACCCATTATTTCCACACTCAAAGATTCCACAAGGCATTAACAATCTGATTTGCAAACTGAAGATACCACTGAAAGTTAATAGTTTCATGTGATATCTTCGGAGAGGCGTTGTACTGACAAAGCACAAACTTTCCCACCACAACTGGTATGGAGGCAATAGGTGTAGTTTTTTGTTCACAACGAGACAATCAAACACCTTTTCTTTCAACATAAGTTTGTGTATTTACATGGTTAGTTATACAAATACTCCCTTTCTTCCGGTTTATAGGGCCCATCTCAAAATTTCAGTTTTTCCATTTTATAAGTCTCATTTGTACTACTTCCCATCACATGTTCACATTTCAATGTGTATTAAATCTTTACATGCAAGTAATATGATAAAACTCACCAATGCATGTAAAGCTTCTTGGTCATTTATTGTCCATGCATTCATGCATTGCTATTGGTAAACATACTTTTTTTTAGGAAAACAAGTGCGTTAATTGTGTACTTTTCCAAACTCCAAAAAATATTCCACCACTCATCATCTACCTTGGTTGGTGAGATTTGTGAAATTAGCCCTATAAACCGGAAGGGAGGGAGTAGCATTTATTTTGTATTTGTCCACATGTGTTGCCATTATATATGATCATTGGCTCGGCAGAATACCTAATAACTTTAGTACGATAATATGGCCGGGAGTGTCTTTCTTGCTATGGTCGCGTTGGCTATGTAGTAACATGGCCGGTCCCTAAATGCTACAAAGATTTGGTACTTCCTTCTATAGCTTGTTTGGTTGAAGGTAATTAAAGAGATGGAATAAAAATTTGGACATTGTGAGATGAGAAGTCACTCATTTGCAGGACATGATAGTTTATGAGGGATTAGGCATTAGAATTGTGAGTCTAAGTGTCTAACTCATAAAATTTTCATATCAGGGACGGGTGAAAGGTTGGAGGGAATTATTTAACAAGGAACATCTTGATACTTCGTCAGAACTTCTATTATCATCACTTAGCTAATCCCTCATATATTCTCACAAACCAAACAAGCGAAGAAACTTCTCTTAAATTTCAAATAGATCTCCCACTAAAATTGCATGCCTGCACCAACACATAAGCGAGTATGACCTAAGGACCGCTGTCATTGCTCCATACTGGAGCCAGTCTGACCTTGCCGATGGTAGCCGAAAATTCTTCAAGCACGTGCTCCTAAGGACCAGCACAGTAGAGTCATAGTCGTCGCCATTGAACCCTAGAATTTATTTGAAGCACATGACACCAGATCTCGCCATCACGCAAACATGAAGAGAAACCTTAATCTCACCGCCCCAAAGAGATGACAGTAATTTACGCTAGAGCTCTGTTGATTTCGTCCTGATGGGCAAATTTGAGGAGGATCAAAGCCTGAAGGACCAACTCAAAGATGAAGCTCCGCCATCCATCCAACTGCCGCCACTATGAGGAATAAAAACCCTGACGTAAACTACTAGCTAGAGCCGAGGCACCGGGATTCCCTTCCTCGCCATCAGTTGCCAAAGCGGCAAAAACGAGGAAAGAGAATCCACAGGCTGGCCGGTGGATCTTGGAGAGGAAAAAAGTTGTCCCTAGCTGCCTTAGCATGAGGGAAAGGAAAAGACTCTCCTAATATTTTAACATGGAGGGAATTAGAAGGGACTTGTTCGACAAAGAACATACGTATACTTATACTTCACTACTGGAATCGCCTGATTTGCTAAGTGCCCGCCGTACTCGGTGAAGGACCAACAAAACTCAGCAAATCCTTTGTTCCAACTGAATTATATTTTTCTTTACATATTGTCATACCTGCCCTATCTCTGATCTATGTCGTACCAGTGAGTAATATGCTAAATACTTTCTCTTGACCTCCTATTAGCATATCAAGTTGTTAGAGTTGTGTCGAATATTACACAGTAGGTTACAGTTGGACTCTGAGTAGTATTGTGTTTACATAGGATATGGAGTCGTGTCCTAGACACTTGTATCCTAGGCCTCTCATATATAGCGGGGATAGACACACGATATAACCTATGCCAACATAATAGCACCGGAACGCAGGGGAAGCCGGCGGCATGTGCCGGCATCCAGGGCGACCGGGGTGCGGTATTGTAGCAGTGTCACGGGGAGGAGTGCACATAGGCAGGCCCCGGGGATGTAGCCATATCGGTGAACCTCGTTAACAAATCTCGGTGTCGTGCTCGTGTAATTGCTTGGTCCTCGGATGATCAACAATATGCCTTGGATTTATTCTAACACAAGTTATATGTTTCGTATGTAGTAAATAGCAAAAAACTATCACATTACGGGCTAGGGTTACAAAAAACTACCTGTTTTCTTAATTTCCCAAAAACAATCACTATTTTGGTTCACTGTTCCAAAAAAATACCATGCCACACTGATGACTATATTGTAACAACTTTAAACATGATTATGACATCTCGGTCCACTCGTCAGGTCGACCATTGACAAGTTATGACAGGTGGGGACCAAATATTGTTTGAAATGCAATCGGGTCCATACAACAAAAATTTAAAGCAGTCAGGTCCCTGTATTTAAAAAAATTGGGGCCCTAAAAATATAAAAAACAATCAGGTCCCTGAAAAATAAATCAACAAGCAATCGGGTCCTCGCTGGAGCCCATGGGTGAGCTATAGGCAGCAGGGACGGGGCTCGGAGGGCGAGCTGCAGCACCCGCCGGACGTGGTTGCGCCGGCCTTGGCATGGCTACGATGGTTTTGGTGCTGGCCACCAGTTGTGTGTTAGCCATGGGTCGGGAGAGAGATAAGGTAACGAGAGGGAGAGAAGAAAGAGAAGAGGAAGAAGAGAGACCTTACATGTGGGTCCCACATGTATGTAACGGTCAAACAAATAGTCAATGACCTGTCGTAACCTTGCTTAAATTTTAACAGTTCGGTCAGTTGGATTTATTGGAACAGCGAACCAAAATAGTGGTTGCTTTTTGGGAAATTTAGAAAACAAGTGGTATTTTTATAACCCTAGCCCGTAATGTGGTATTTGTTTTTCTATTTACTCGGTTAGGATGGGTAAGAAGACACTTGTAACTGATGCTGCCGATATATATATATATATATATATATATATATATATATATATATATATATATATATATATATATATATAGTAGCGCTAAACTAAGCGAGAGCGTAGAGTCGATTATCGTACGCGCCGGTCGCTAATTGCTCGTTCCTTGCCCCACCCCTGCCCCGCCTTAGGAATTGATGGTAAAAACTGCAGTGGAAATCGTAATGGAATTATTTCTGTTACCGCTGCTAGGTGCCCCACCTCCGCTCCACACGCCTCTATTCGCTATTGATAGTAAAAGAGATATCATATATGGTAACGGAACAAACAACTTTACTGGATTGCATGGCCCACATGATATTCCATTGCTCGTACCGTTATCCATCGTAAAAAAGACAGTTTTTATGGTAATAGAATTAAAGCCATTACGTGACGGAGAGCACCAGTCCCTAATCCATGTTTATTACCCATGCGATATTCTTATACTACACGTAAGACAGCACTTTACCATAAAGTGCAGGTAGCATGAAAATAAGTATTAACATGCCTCACACGACGTTACCATAAAGTTATAATTATCTACTATCGAGAAGGACGATCTTGTATAGTAATAGTGCTAGTACTATGAGTTTACCATTACTTGCATGTGTCATTACTACCATGACATGTAGATAGTGCGTGCTCGCACAGTGGTAATGTAGCCACATGCAATAGTAACCAAGAGAGGAGGGTAACCATAAATTGAGAGTCGTTTTAAACTAGGAGCGTCGTTCTGGTAATTGTGGCAGGCTATTTACGATCGAATTATGAAGGACGCTCGCGCGGGTGGGTTTTCCTACTTGGGGTGGTTCGAGTGGCCGGTAGCGCGCAGAATAAGATGCAGTACGCTCAGGCTTATTTTAGCATAGCTATATATATATATATATATATATATATATATATATATATATATATATATATATATATATATATATATATATATATATATATATATATATATATATATATATATATATATATATATATATATATATATATATATATATATACACGGCTGCGCTATTGTAATCGTGCGCGTATTCTTTCTTACCCTGCGCTCCGGCCGCTTTTAATTAGGCGCGCGGGTCACGTGGAGAAGGCCACTCTCCACCGCAAAAATATTTGAGGGTAATGTCATGTACAAAAGAAAGTAACACATTTAATTCTATTACCGTGTGGTTGTCCGTTACGTCCTAATTTTGGGGTCACTATTCATTGCCAGTAATATATGTAGTATAGATGGTAATGGGCCTTGGTTTTTTACCAGTCAGTGAGACATCGATGGTTTCATCTCTAAACATAGTAGTAAAACATTGCCGAGACATGTAGTAACATATTACTAAATGCTCTGTAGATAGGTTGTACTTTCGTTACTAGCAACCATCTGTGGACAGTCAATGCAAGTAATGTTGCTACTATTCCGTGCAGACTCAGTACAAGTTGGTTGGGCTACCATGAGGTAGGTAGTAATGACATTACTACATATTTTTACCTTCGTTACTATCGATTTAAGGAGGTATGCAGTAATGGCGTTACTAGATTTTTTTCTCTGTTACCAACGATTTACTGTTAGGGTAGATAGTAATGACATTACTATATTTTCGCCCTTTGTTACTATCGATCTACCACATGGATGTAGTAATGGAATTACCATGTTACGATCAGTTTACCGCATCGACCAGGATGGTTGGCTTAGACTAGTTAGAGGAAGGGTCGGTTAGTGGTGCGCTTCACAGTGGTCGGAGCGTACGTTTACTTACAATGCGCTCAGGCTTAGTTTAGCGTGTCTATATATATATATATATATATATATATATATATATATATATATATATATATATATATATATATATATACACATACATATAGTTGAAGACGCTTTTCTGGTATGTAATTATGCAGCAATTTGGGACCTATGTCGAGTGTGTGTAGCACGGTTGATCAGCTATGGCATAGTGCTTGGAGATTGGTTGAACAACAGGTTTTTGGCTTTCTGTCTGCTATGAATCTCTGAACTTATTTGGAAGTGGTCCAACCCAGCGCCATACTCCATTGATATGCGGAGTCGCCGACGGTTGCAATCTACCAAGGGTGGATCGGTTGGAGGTACGGCCGAGGACGGTGGATGGTGGAGGCCTGGGTGCAGATTGATGGGAAATCAGGAGTAAAGAAGGCAGCCACGACAGCGTGTGCATCACTGCATGACTCAGCACGCCCGCAAAATGGGCGAGACAGCGAACTAGATTGAGTCAAGGGGCATGACACCCGTACATTAGATTGACAAAATGCCTAAAACTACCCTGCCAAACTAAGGGCCACAGTTAGTTGGTACTCGCACTCATAATTGGCCAGGGAGGGACAACGATAGCATGAAAACTCTCAAGCTTGTAGACACAGAAATGATGAGCCTCTCTGCATACGACTGTTGTGTCCATGAAGAAGGTTATTGTGTAGAACTGTAGATCGACCAAACCCTCCAGGATCAGGTGACTTGTTTGTAGACCGGCAGTCTGACAGTGCAACCAGCCCTTAAATCACAGTGCTGGCAAATACACATTGCCGAGTGCTGTCTTGTGTTCCTGTATATCCATAATCCGTGGTGTCTCCCAAGCCCCAAATCAATAACCATCTATAGTATTATTTGATAGAGTCACACACATCATTGTAAAGAGGGCCTCTTTGACTTGATTGATGAATGTAATTAAGCACTGAAGTTATCGGCCTCTTTGCACGCATGGTCTTGTGATTTGAATCCCACCAAAAGCTCTCTGTCTCCTACTCGATCTGACTATGCTCATATATATGAGTATCAAGTAACTAGTAGTAAGCAGTAGTGGTGGTAGTTGGGAGCAATCAAACATTACTAGTAGTAGTTCATGTCTACAACACTTTGAGTTGGCTGCAACCACGTGCAATTCAGCTAGCTACTACGTAGTAGTACATTAACCCCACATGCATGCGTGCAAAGCTTAACTTGTGTATCCACAACTATTAGCTGTTGCATGCAACTCTTTGCATAGAAAGTTTGATCCGAATTTTCGGAAAATAAGTACCATAATCAGTTGCTACCAAGTACGGGTAAGCAAAACACATCAAAGTTTCAAATTTCACAGTACCTAGTTCGCTGCGTACATGTTTTCTCAGCAGAACGTCTACTGAATGGCACTATCCTTTACTGAACGTCTACTGAATAAGAGCGTTTTTCATAATATAAGAGTGGATCAAAAGGCTCGCAGTCTGTTCCATTTACGTTAAAAAGTTGAATTTCACGGTACCTAGCTACTGCTTACATGTTTTATCTGTAGAACGTCTTTTCTCGAAAAGGAGGATTAATCTCGGCCCCTGCATCAAGCAATACATGCAACCAATTTATTAAAATGAACCAAGTATCAAAGTGCCAAACACATCTCTTGAAAAATAAGGAATTACTCCATCTGTCCTATAATATGAGAGCATTTTTGACACTACACTATTGTCAAAACCAATCTTATATTATGAGACGGAGGGAATACATAACAAAATGCCACACCCGGCAAAAATAAGACACAATGACTACACACATATTCTATTATTGGACAGCCATCCAAACTGGTTATATGTAGCCCGTGCTACCATCTCCCATCGGTTGCACTCAAAGGCCATAATCTCCCCCATTTCCACATGGTGTAATAATAATCACGTATGGATCCATCCAGATGCTATGCAGATAACCTGCAACAAAAATAAGATTTTTTGTTCCGTTAAACACACAATACGTTCCGACAATTTCATATTACCCAAAGTAATGCACAAACTCCCATCACAATTCCTGTCGCCGTATTAGGCTCCACCCTACCTAACCATTTCCCAAACATAGTAGGTGGAGGTACGTTAAACGATACATGTGTATTTCGCCACAAAAGGTTGACAAGTGGGCAAGTAAGAAATAAGTGTTGAGTTGTTTCCTTGTCATGAAAACAACAACGTGTACTACCTTCCCACCTAGGTTGCCAAATTTTCATTGGTGAGAATCACACACTTGTCCACAAATCATATGAAAATATCATTTCGATTAAAAGGTTCGCGACATGTTCCATTTTACATTAAAATGAACTACATTGTTATAGTGGCGCGAATTCGCCGGAGATGAAGGGCACACATCTACTCACGACTCTTCGGAGAATTCGGCACATTGAAAATGACTAATGCACTAAGCTTACTGCACCAATAGAAGCATGGAAGTGCTTCTTATGCAGCTATCCTGGGTACCATTTATTCATGTATCAAACAATTTCCTTTTCTACATCTATCAAACAGTTTCCTCGCTGCGGTCGTGTGAAGGAGACAATGTCGGCCCTGAGGGGGGGGGGGGGGGGGGAGGAGGGGCGGCCGCCCCCTCCCCCTCCACCAAAATCAGGGGGCCCCGCCCGGGTATGTGGGAGCACCTCTACCAGATCCTTAACCGCTCGGATGCGCCATGAAACTCTAGAAACTATTCGATCTGTCTCCACAAAGGTGAAGCCTGAATCGTTCGAAATCACTAATTAACTCCCACGTCCTCAGGTTGCGACACATGGTGCACTGCATGCATGCCACTTGTCGTAACCTAAGTGTTTTCCCTTTTTTCGTACATCTGTTTATTCAAAATGTATTATCTCTTAAACCATGCGTCCAAATCTCGAACCATTTTCGCCATTGGGTTCTCCGCCTCGAGATCTTCAAAACTAGGTGATGAAGCTATGTACCTAGGGTAGGGTCATGGACCTATCCTAACTGCCCTACCCAAGTACATCCCTAGAAGAAATCACCTTTCAATCGACTTGGAGGTGTTCCACTCGACAGATTTAAAGACACTCGACCACGAAGCTATCACTCGATCAAGACCCAACCACTCGACTGCCAGGAGATCTAAAGTCACTCCGCAAGCAAACGGTCAGTCATTAAGTAGTTTTTATGGTCATCATAGCACTTTATTAGAGGCGTTACCAGTAATGCCCAGCCTTAATGTACTTTAAACCCTGCATAACTGAGGGCCGGAGGGGTCTGGCGAACTCTATATAAGGCACCCCCCTCCTCAGTGTAAAGGGTTCGCACCCCTGTAATCCAGACACACATAATCTAGTCGACCGCCTCCGGGCTCCGAGACGTATGGCTATTACTTCCTCCGAGAAGGGCCTGAACTCGTAAACCTCGTGTGCTTACAACTACTCCATAGCTAAGATCTTGCCTCTCCATACCTACCCCCCTACATTACTGTCAGAGTTAGAACCACGACAGTTGGCGCCCACCTTGGGGCAGGAGTCTTAGCGCCTAGTTGGAGAAGTTGCGATTTTTCCGATCCCTTTGATCATGGTTTCGGGCGGAGTTTTGGTGGAGGCCGCGAGATCCGTCTCGGCGCGCTCACGTTCATCGCCGACGACTCCGCTTGGCTTCAGGAGGCCCCACTTGACGTCGACGCGCTCCCCGTCCGCGGGGCGACGCGCTTTCGCGCATGCATCCGTGGTGTCCTCCTGCGGCAGCCGTCGACCCAGTATCGGTCGGCTCCTGTGGCGTCCTCCCTCCCTGTCTCCCACCGGCGCAAGCGCTCTGGTCGGTCGAGGCTTCAGAGGTGGGTGAGGCATGCGGTGGCCCGCCAGTCAGCCATCCCACAAGTCGCGGCGATCGAGCCCGACGAATCCCTCTATGGCCTGTTCGACCTGTCGACTGGCTCCGCAGAGACCGCGTCCGAATGCGACAGCAGTGACCCAGCGGCGGAGGTTTTGGTAATCGATGGACCATGCAGTCCTCCCGGTTTTCCCCGCACCGACGGAGGCGCAGGCGGAGGCGACCCGTCGCATCGCCATGAGGAGTATCTCCCCGAGCCTCTCACGTCGCTGCAGAGAGAGGAACTTCGTCGCCGGAACATGGATGCACTTCACACTCCTATAATTGGACAAACCCCCGAGGCCCGTGCCTTGGAGGACGCGCGCTTGGCTAACTTGGCTGAGCGCACTCGACTAGAGAACCTCCAGCGAGCACTCGACGAGCGAGCGCGTCAACGGGATCCGGAATCCAATCGACGTCAGCTCTTTCCGCCCCCACAGGTATATCGAATTCTGATTCAGAATTTAGCAGCTGCAGCCCGTATAGAAGAGTCAATTCAGCCCTCCCAGTCAGAGGCTGGTAGAGGCCTGTTGCAGATCAGAGCGTTACTCTGGGCAGCAGGAGACCAGAATTCCGTTGTTTCTCAGTCGCAGAACAGGATCCATAGCCGATCCATTGCAGCAGACACAGTCCAGTCGGCTCATAGCCCAAGATCGCCCCCGAGGCATGAGGGACGTGGAGACCGGCATGATCAGCACAGGAACCGTGAGCAGTATGATCACCGATTCGATTGTGATGATCGACGTCGAGTGCCCACCCCTCCCCCAAGGAGTGGATCATATGTGCCTCGACAGCAGGATGACAAACGCCCTCATAGTGTTGGGCGGAGGATTCCAGTCGACCCCAGGGAACCAGGCTTTGATGCGAGATCCATTCTCGTTCAAGGTTTGGTCGACAGGAACAGGGCTCACCGAGAAGGCAATGACAGAGATGCGCCTACCAGTAGCAGAGTACATGTTTCAGGGCCGGAGTGTTTCAGTCGAGCCATCAGAGCCGCTGTGATTCCTCCCAACTTCAGGTTGGCGACTGGAGTCAGTAAGTTCACCGGAGAGTCTAAGCCCGATACTTGGCTTGAAGACTACCGAGTGGCTATCCAGATTGGCGGTGGCAATGATGAGGTAGCCATGAAGCACCTGCCTCTCATGTTAGAGGGCTCGGCCAGAGCATGGCTGAATCAGTTATCACCCTGCATCATTTACACTTGGGAGGATCTCGCCCGAGTGTTTGTCACAACATTTGAAGGAACATGCAAGCGACCTGCAGGTCTTACGGAACTGCGGTCTTGCGTGCAGAAGCCGAATGAAACTTTGAGGGATTACATCCAGAGATGGATCACATTGCATCACACGGTAGAAAATGTGCCCGATCACCAAGCAGTGTGTGCCTTCAAGGAAGGCGTCAAGTACAGAGAATTGAGTCTGAAATTCGGTCAAACCGCAGAGATGTCTCTGAATCGGATGATGGAGATTGCCACCAAGTACGCTAATGGTGAAGATGAGGATCGACTCCGGAGTGGCAAGCACAAGTCAGTTGCCCGGAGGAGGAAATTCCAATCGGAAACAGAAGCGGAAAGCCGAGCCAGCTGCTCCTGGAGAAGCCCTGGCCGTAACCCAAAGAAAGTTTAAGGGGAAACCCAAGGGACCTTGGAACCCCAAGAAAGTTAAAGACCAAGACGGTAATGATGTGTTGGATCTGCCGTGTCACATCCACACCAAGAAAGATGAAGAGGGTAAACTCATTTACCCGAAACATACCACTCGACAATGTCGGCTCTTGATCCAGCAGTTCCAGGGCAAACAACCCAAAGATAAGGAAAAGGAGTCGGACAAAGTTGAGGACAAGGAAGATAGTGACGATGGATACCCCCAGGTCAATTCCACCCTGATGATTTTTGCTGATGTCGAAAGCAAAAGTCGACTGAAAGTTATTAACCGTGAGGTGAATATGGTTGCTCCCGCAACACCCAGTTATCTGAAGTGGTCTCAGACTGCCATCACATTCGACCAGTCCGATCATCCAACGCACATTGCCACCCCTGGGAGGCAAGCTTTGGTGGTCGACCCAGTTGTCGAAGGCACTCGAATGACCAAAGTCCTGATGGATGGTGGTAGTGGTTTGAACATACTGTACGCAGAAATGTTGAAAGGGATGGGCATTCCGATGTCCAGACTTAGTTCCAGCAACATGAGCTTCCACAGAGTCATTCCTGGGAAGAAGGCTGAGTCACTCGGCCAAATTGCTCTTGATGTGGTTTTCGGTGATTCCAAGAATTACCGCAAAGAAAAGTTGACATTCGAGGTTGTGGATTTTCAGAGTGCTTATCACGCCATTTTGGGCAGGCCAGCTTATGCACGCTTCATGGCTCGCCATGTTATGTGTATCTCAAATTGAAGATGCCTGGTCCCAAAGGTGTGATCATTGTTACGGGCAATCGGAAGAAGGCAGAAGAGTGTTTTCAGAAAGGCTCAAAGATTGCAGATGCTCAGATGGCAGTGGTCGAGCTGCAGGAGTATCAGAAGACTGCAGATCCGAGTGATTTGTTACGAGCCAAGAAGCCCGCTTCAGAATCCGCTTTTCAGTCGTCTGGTGAAACGAAGCCGGTTCATATTCACCCGACCAATCCCAGTGCTGCTCCGACTCATATCTCAACAACACTCGACTCCAAATAGGAAGAAGAACTCATCCAGTTCCTCCGTGAGAACTGGGACATCTTTGCATGGAAGCCTTCTGACATGCCAGGTGTTCCCAGGGGGCTGGCTGAGCACCGCCCACGAGTCGACCCAAAAGTGAAACCTATCAAAGAACATCTCCGACGGTCCGCCGTCCAGAAGAGAAAGGCTATTGGCGAGGAGGTGGCTCGGCTCTTAGCAGCGGAGTTCATCCGAGAGATTTACTACTCCGAGTGGCTCGCCAACGTGGTCATGGTCCCCAAGAAGGACAAGTCACTTCGCATGTGCATTGACTTTAAGCATATCAATCGGGCTTGCCCGGAAGATCATTTTCCTCTTCCCCGCATCGACCAGATAGTCGACTCGACTGCGGGGTGTGAGCGATTGTCTTTTTTAGACGCCTATTCCGGGTACCATCAGATCCGTCTGTACGGGCCCGACGAGATCAAAACAGCTTTCATCACTCCATTCGGGTGCTTCTGTTATGTAACCATGCCATTCGGCCTCAAGAATGCCGGAGCCACGTTCATGAGAATGATTCAGAAGTGTTTGCTCACTCAAATCAGTCGGAATGTGGAAGCATACATGGATGACATTATGGTCAAGTCACGGAAGGGTTCCGACCTGCTGACTGACCTTGCTGAAACCTTTGCCAACCTCATGAGGTATGATATCAAGCTCAATCCATCAAAGTGCACATTCGGAGTTCCCGGTGGAAAGTTACTTGGCTTTCTCGTTTTCGAACGGGGAATCGACGCCAATCCTGAAAAGGTTGGAACTATACTCCGGATGAAGCGTCTTGTGCACGTGCACGACGTCCAGAAGCTTACAGGTTGCTTGGCCGGTCTAAGTCGATTCATCTCTCGTCTCGGTGAAAAGGCATTGCCTCTTTACCGACTGATGAAGAAGTCTGACAAGTTCGAGTGGACTCCAGAAGCTGATGCAGCGTTTACAGAGCTCAAAGCTCTGCTCTCCACCCAGCCGGTGCTTGCTGCCCCAATCAACAAGGAGCCTTTGCTGCTTTACATTGCAGCCACGGGACAAGTCGTCAGTACAATACTTACGGGCGAGCGGGAAGAAGAAGGAAAGGCCTTCAAGGTTCAGCGCCCGGTATATTATGTTTCTGAAGTTTTGACCCCATCAAAGCAAAGATATCCTCATTACCAGAAGCTTGTATATGGGATTTATATGACCACGAAGAAGGTTGTACATTACTTCTCTGACCATTCCATCACAGTCGTCAGCGACGCTCCATTGTCAGAGATTTTGCACAACAGAGATGCAACTGGTCGAGTGGCAAAATGGGCGATTGAACTCCTTCCCCTAGATATCAAGTTTGAGGCAAAGAAGGCTATCAAGTCCCAAGCAATAGCAGATTTCGTCGCTGAGTGGATCGAACAACAACTACTGACTCAAATTCACTCGGAGCACTGGACCATGTTCTTCGATGGGTCTAAGATGCTGAATGGTTCCGGTGCTGGGGTAGTATTGGTTTCCCCCCAAGGAGATAAGCTTAGATATGTTCTCCAGATTCACTTTGATTCCTCCAATAACGAAGCAGAATATGAAGCACTTTTGTATGGGTTGCGCATGGCCATTTCACTCGGCGTCCGTCGCCTCATGGTCTATGGCGAGTCAGATTTGGTGGTTAATCAGGTGATGAAGGAGTGGGACGTCAGAAGTCCAGCCATGACTGGTTATTGCAATGCAGTGAGAAAGTTAGAGAAGAAATTCGAGGGGTTAGAGCTTCATCACATACCCCGACTGAAAAATCAAGCAGCTGATGATCTGGCAAAAATAGGTTCCAAGAGAGAAGCCATTCCCAGCAATGTGTTTTTGGAACACATCCACTCACCGTCAGTACAAGAAGATCCTTTTACTGATGAAGCCCCGCAGCCAAAAAGTGCCACGGATCCGACTGAAGGTGAAATTCCAGCAGTGGTCGACCTAATCATGGAAGTCTTGGTAATCACTCCCGACTGGACGGTACCGTACATCGCGTATATCCTAAGGAAATAACTCCCGGAGGACGAGGAAGAGGCTCGACAGATCGTCCGTCGATCCAAAGCCTTTACAGTTATAAATGGATAGTTGTATAGAGAAAGCGCGACTGGAGTCAGTCAGAAGTGTATAACACCAGAAGAAGGTCAAATAATCCTTGATGATATCCACTCGGGGACCTGTGGTCACCATGCGTCCTCTCGGACCATTGTGGCTAAAGCATACCGAGCGGGATTTTACTGGCCAAGAGCAAATGAAATGGCGAAAGAGATAGTCGACAAGTGTGAAGGATGCCAGTTCTACTCCAATATGTCGCACAAACCCGCATCAGCCCTGAAGACCATTCCACTCGTCTGGCCCTTCGCTGTTTGGGGATTGGATATGGTTGGACCGCTGAGAACGGGCAGGAGCGGTTTCACACATGTGCTAGTGGCAGTCGACAAGTTCACCAAATGGATTGAAGCTAAGCCTATCAAGAATCTTGATGCTTGCACTACTATCAGTTTAATCAGAGAGTTGATATTCAGATATGGAGTTCCACATAGTATCATTACTTACAATGGGTCAAACTTTGATTTAGACAAGTTCAGAGCTTTTTGCGCCTCTCAAGGCACACGAGCCGACTACGCTTCAGTCGCTCACCCCAGTCGAATGGACAAGCGGAGAGAGCAAACGGCTTAATTCTCAAAGGACTGAAACCCCGACTGATGCGCGATCTCAAGCACGCAGCAGGTGCATGGGTCGATGAACTTCCTTCAGCTTTGGGGATTGAGGACTACCCCGAATCGGTCGACTGGAAGAACCCCGTTCTTTCTGGTTTACGGAGCCGAGGCTGTCTTGCCGAGTGACCTGCTTCACAATGCACCCTGAGTCGAACTTTACTCTGAAAATGAAGCAGAACAAGCCCGACAGGATGCAGTCGACCTCCTGGAAGAAGAAAGAGAAATGGCCATGATCCGATCGACCATTTACCAGCAAGACTTGCGTCGATTCCATGCCAGAAATGTGAAGAGTCGAGCCTTCCAAGAAGGAGACTTGGTCCTTCGAGTGGATCAGCAGAAACCACACAAGCTTGCTCCTACTTGGGAAGGCCCCTTCATCGTCACCAGAGTCCTCCACAATGGAGCGTATCACCTTTACAATGTCGATCGCCAGATCGATGAGCCACGAGCTTGGAATGCGGAGCTGTTCCGCCCCTTTTATACTTGAATTCTCACTCAGGAGAGATGTAATAAGAAAAACTTCTATAGTCTATTTATCAAAGACAAGAGTGTTACAATTTTTTCAGTAATTGTTGTTGCTTTTGTTTGCGTGTGAAATCCCCCAGTGGGTGGCTTAGCTGCCAATCCGTTTCGCCTAAGTTTGTAAAAAAAAATCCTACCGGGTGGTGAGCCAGCCTCCCACTCGGAGGCTTAGCTGCGAACCCGTTTCGCCTAAGTATTTGAAAATCCTACCGAGTGGTGAGCCAGCCTCCCACTCGGGGGCTTAGCTGTAGTCCAGTACTCGCCTAAGTATTTGAAAATCCTACCGAGTGGTGAGCCAGCCTCCCAATCGGGGGCTTAGCTGCAGTCTAGTACTCGCCTAAGTATTTGAAAATCCTACCAAGTGGTGAGCCAGCCTCCCACTCGGAGGCTTAGTTGCAGTCCAGTACTCGCCGAAGTGTTTGAAAATCCTACCGAGTGGTGAGCCAGCCTCCCACTCGGAGGCTTAGCTGCAGTCCAGTACTCGCCTAAGTATTTGAAAATCCTACCGAGTGGTGAGCTAGCCTCCCACTCGGGGGCTTAGCTGTAGTCCAATACTCGCCTAAGTGTTTGAAAATCCTACCAAGTGGTGAGCCAGCCTCCCACTCGGAGGCTTAGCTGCAGTCCAGTACTCGCCTAAGTATTTGAAAATCCTACCGAGTGGTGAGCCAGCCTCCCACTTGGAGGCTTAGCTACAATCCAGTACTCGCCTAAGTGCTTAAAATCCTACCGAGTGGTGAGCCAGCCTCCCACTCGGGGGCTTAGCTGCAGTCCAGTACTCGCCTAAGTATTTGAAAATCCTACCGAGTGGTGAGCCAACCTCCCACTCGGAGGCTTAGCTGCAGTGCAGTACTCGCCTAAGTGTTTGAAAATCCTACCGAGTGGTGAGCCAGCGTCCCACTCGGAGGCTTAGCTGCAGTCCAGTACTCGCCTAAGTATTTGAAAATCCTACCGAGTGGTGAGCCAGCCTCCCACTCGGAGGCTTAGTTGTAGTCCAGTACTCGCCTAAGTGCTTAAAATCCTACCGGGTGGAGAGCAAACCTCCCACTCGGGGGCTTAGCTGCAGTCCAGTACTTGCCTAAGTTTGTAAAATCCTACCGAGTGGAGAGCAAACCTCCCACTCGGGGGCTTAGCTACAGTCCAGTACTCGCCTAAGTGCTTAAAATCCTACCGAGTGGAGAGCAAACCTCCCACTCGGGGGCTTAGCTGCAGTCCAGTACTCGCCTAAGTGCTTAAAATCGTACCGAGTGGAGAGCAAACCTCCCACTCGGAGGCTTAGCTGCAGTCCAGTACTCGCCTAAGTGTTTGAAAATCCTACCGAGTGGAGAGCAAACCTCCCACTCGGGGGCTTAGCTGCAGTCCAGTACTCGCCTAAGTGCTTAAAATCCTATCGAGTGGAGAGCAAACCTCCCACTCGGAGGCTTAGCTGCAGTCCAGTACTTGCCTAAGTTTGTAAAATCCTACCGAGTGGAGAGCAAACCTCCCACTCGGGGGCTTAGCTACAGTCCAGTACTTGCCTAAGTGCTTAAAATCCTACCGAGTGGAGAGCAAACCTCCCACTCGGGGGCTTAGCTGCAGTCCAGTACTCGCCTAAGTGCTTAAAATCGTACCAAGTGGAGAGCAAACCTCCCACTCGGAGGCTTAGCTGCAGTCCAGTACTCGCCTAAGTGTTTGAAAATCCTACCGAGTGGAGAGCAAACCTCCCACTCGGGGGCTTAGCTGCAGTCCAGTACTCGCCTAAGTGCTTAAAATCCTATCGAGTGGAGAGCAAACCTCCCACTCGGAGGCTTAGCTGCAGTCCAGTACTCGCCTAAGTACGGAACACGTCCCAATCCACAAGGACGGCGAGGTGCAAGTCGACTGCTACCTTCTCCTTCGGAGCTGCACCACAAATACAAAGTTGTTTCGAGTGAGGAACAGGTTCCACTCGACAGATAATTCAGGAAGATATTCAACGATAAATCAAGTTCAGATAAAACCCGAGGGTCCCAAACCACAGATCAAAGTACTCGAGCCTTCAGCTCGAAAGAGTTTAACGGTTACAAAATCCACTCGGCATTCCGAGGCAAATTTAAAGTGAAGCATAGAAGTTTTATTCCTCAGGCGGAGGACTGGAAGGGGCGACGAACTGGTCCAAGTCAACCCCGTCAGCAATGCGAGTGGCAGCAGCAATGAAGATCTCCATGAAGTCTTGAAAGTTATGCTTCCTGGTATTGGCAACTTGGATAGCAGCCAGCTTTTCCTCTCGCGCCTCCTGGCAGTGAACGCGGACCAGGGACAGAGCGACGTCAGCACCACACCTAGCATAAGATTTCTTCCATTCTGTCACTCGACCTGGAACTTCATTCAGTCGAGTCATCAGAGACTCGAGGTCATTTTGAAGCGTCGTTCCAGGCCAGAGCGACGTATCGATCCGCGACATCACAACCTTAAGTCGAGCAAGATAATCAACCACGCCAGCAACACGAGATTCCAGTCGGAGCATGTTGATAGCAGCCTCATCCTTCACTGGAGAATTAATGGGGTCCAAGCCTGTCTCCACTCGACTGGTCTCCTCCTCGAAGTTCTTGCAGAATTCTGCAAACACAGTTCAAAGATAAGTCAGCGGCTCTACATGGGTTTGGTGACAACAAGTCAGTCGGGTAGGAGTGATTACCCTCAAGCATGACGAATAGCTTCTTGGCGAGTCCACCGAGATAAGCCTCCAGATCGTTCCTCCTCCCTGCCAGTTCGCTTGCCTTGTCACTCAGAGCTATCTTATCATTCTTCAGACGGCTGACCTCTTGGTTAGCCGTGTCGAGAGCGGCTTTCAGTCTGGAGTTTTCTTCTTCAAGGTTACCGACTGAAGCCAGTTTCTCTTCTGCAAGCTTCGTTTTGTCCAAGGCCGTCTTCTGCGCTTCGGCAAGGTCACGGTCTTTCTTCTTCAGAGCCTCCTCCATTTTATCTGTGAAATGTCAAGTGAGATCAACATCAAGAATGGACAGAAAAGAAAGGACAGTCGTCAAAAGCTCACCAGCCATACCTTTTGCTTCGTCTCTCGCCTTCTACAAGTTTTCCTGGGCAAGCTTCAAGTCAAGGTTGAGCTGGATCTGTTTGTTTTCCAACTCAGCATAGCGAGCCACAAGCTCGCAGGATTTCTGCGTATAATCAGTCGACGGATGTCAAAGGTAGGTTGCTTCCGAGCAACCAGGAGAAAAATTGTGACGTTTCTAAGACTACAGCTGAATCAAAAACATTCGACAGTAGTCTCGGGGACTACACCCAGTGGGTGCACTCAGCGTGCCCCACTGGTTCGACCAAAAAAAAGTCGACTGCCCGCAGTCGACCGTGTCCAGTGGGTGCCCTCAGCGTGCCCCCACCAGTCCAAAGATTCCATTTGACATGGCCTGACCAGACCGAGTGAAGGAGTTCAAATAAAGCAACACAATATAAAGACTACAGTCGACTGCCAGCAGTCCACCGTAGTCTCGGGGACTACACCCAGTGGGTGCACTCAGCGTGCCCCCACTAGTCCAAAAAAATCAATGACACACCCACTGGGTGTACAGATATAAAGATCTTTGGAAAAGAGAGTCTTCATATAGCATATCCTAACAGAACAAGCGGTGATCAACTGACCTGGACATTGCTCTGAAGGGATGAACTCGCGTCATAAGCTGCTTGGCTGGCTTCCCGGACCACCTTCACTTGCTCCATCATGATTCCCGCCTGGTGTATAGCCTCCTTAGCGGCACCCACTTGATCCTCAGGGACGTGGTGTGTGGCAAAAAGGGAAGGTGGATCAGCAGTCGACGATGAAGGCCGAACGCTCGTCAGAGGCACAGCGAAGGACATAGAAGTCCGAGTGGTATTACCACCCTCCTGAACCACGGCCTCAGGCGCTGGTGTGGTTTGTGGGGTCTTGCCATTCGACGCCTTCCTATTCCTCCTCACTCTCAGCGGCACTTCGTCATCATCATCAGGGATGTCGATGATATGAGGAGGAGCTATAAGAAAAATCCGAAGTTAAAGATGAAAAATCCAATCGACCGGAAGAGACCATCAGTCGACCAAAAGTGGAACATCAGAAATTATACCAGGGTTGGAGGTAACAGCATCTTCCATCTCCTAGTCATTGTCCTTGGCAGAGATCTCAGAAGTAGCAGCACTGCAAGTTTTGAAAACCAGTCGGTTTATTCAATGAATCGACCAAGAGTCCGTCCATGTTCACCAAAAGAAAACAAGTTCTATTGTTACCCGGAAATGGTGGGAACAGTCATCTTCATCTTAGGCAGGGCCTTTGGCGGTTTTGAGGGCGTCGCTCGTGGATGCTTGGAAGCTTTTTCTGTCGGTGCTAGGGAAGAAGTCCGAGGGCGCTTTGGCGACTGCCCAACAGGCACAGCCGCCTTGCCATGTTCGTGCGAAGGATCGTGTGTGAGCTTGGATCGCCTTTCCGAGCGGGGAGGTTCAACCTCTTCCTCCTCCTCTTCACTAGAGCCGTCGTCATCATCCCCCTCTCCTTCACCGTCAGATTGCCACTCTTCTCCACTTTCGCCGCCGCTCGCCTCCCCCTCCTCGGCCTGCTCCTGCACTCCGTTGGGCACTGAGTACATCTCAGTAATAGCCTGGAAGATAGCAAACAAGACAAAAGTCAATCGACTGAATCAAAGAGAACAAAATAAAGAAAGCAAAGTTACAGTCGGAGATGCAAGATCAGACCTTTCTACTTCATATGATTGGTCGAGTGGAGGAATCCTCCTGGCACCTTGGGGGTTGTCCTTGTTCCCTGTGATACTCGACAGCCACCCTTCTAGCATCTCGTCAGTGACCTCCTCCGGATGAATCCGAGTGGTGTCTTCGAGACCCGAATACATCCACATCGGGTGGTCGCGAGCTTGGAGCGGTTGGATGCGCCTCCGGAGGAAGACTTCTAACAAGTCCATGCCGGTCACCCCATCGCGGACAAGCTGAACCACTCGACCAACTAGCACTTTGACTTGCGCCCTTTCTTCTGGCGTCACTTTCAGAGAGGAAGGTTTTTCTGCTTGGTTCAGGGAGAAAGGGGGAAGCCCAGTCGACTGTCTTGGGGTCACCTGGTCTTTATAGTAAAACCAGGTCGACTGCCACGCGTGGACCGACTCGGGAAAAGTGATGGACGGAAAAGAGCTTTTACCCCTCATTTGGATCGCCAGGCCCCCGCACAACTGGATCACTTGCGTCCTTTCATCACTCGACTTGGCTTTCTTAACCGACTGGGAACGACAAGTGAAAATGTGCTTGAAGAGCGCCCAATGGGGGCGACAACCCAAGAAATTCTCGCACAAGGAAACAAAGGCAACAAGGTACACAATAGAATTTGGAGTAAAATGATGGAGCTGCGCTCCGAAGAATTTCAAGAAACTCCGGAAGAAGGGATGAGGAGGCAGAGAAAATCCGCGATCGATGTGGGTAGTGAGGAGGACGCACTCACCCTCACGAGGCTGGGGTTCGATCTCGCTCCCCGGGAGACGCACAGATTCATGAAGAATGAATCCCCCCTCAACCAGATCGTCGAGGTCATCTTGCCGAATCGCCGAAGGCATCCAATCGCCCTGGATCCAGTCCTTGGGCAGAGCGGACCTCGAGGAAGATCCGCCCCGACCGGACTTCTTCGCCTTCCCCTGCGCCGTCGCCTTCTTCGCGCGCTCTAGAGCCGCCGTCTTCTCCTTCACCATCATCGCGAACGAAGCTCGAACGAGCCGACAGCACCGAGGCGAGAGCGGAGGTGGCAGAAGATTTTGCGAAGGAAGGGGAAAAGTGAAGGCGCACTGTTCAAAAGCCCTGGGCCGTCAGCTTATATGGGGTCGCTTCCGATTGACTGATCTGTAGGCCCAGGCAATCCCACCAAATCCCGCAACAGTTGTGCGCGCGATACGTGGCGAAAAAGGTGACGCGGAGATCGAGGAGGCCCCGTTCTATCCCATCCGATTACTGCGGCCGCCTCCGTCCCGCGTGCTTTCCGAAATTCGAATCCCGTGAAATCCGCGGGCAGCAGAATAACTTGTCATATGGAGGATCTCTTCCACGCAACCACTCGGGAATCTTCAAGTAAAAGGATTCACTCGACTAAAGAAAATAAAGAATGGATCAAGGCGACTGAAAGAAGTTGATGGCATCATCCATGACAATTGATCCGAAACAAGACGTTCGCATAGCACGAAGAATGGGTCGGAAGGATTCCCAACTCCTTCCCCACTCAAACCTCGATCCATTCGGGGGCTAATGATGAAGCTATGTACCCTGGGTAGGGTCATGGACCTGTCCTAACTGCCCTACCCAAGTACATCCCTAGAAGAAATCACCTTTCAATCGACTTGGAGGTGTTCCACTCAACAGATTCAAAGACACTCGACCACAAAGCTATCACTCGACCAAGACCCAACCACTCGACTGCCAGGAGATCTAAAGTCACTCCGCACGCAAACGGTCGGTCATTAAGTAGCTTTTATGGTCATCATAGCACTTTATTAGAGGCGTTAACAGTAATGCCCAGCCTTAATGTACTTTAAACCATGCATAACTGAGGGCCGGAGGGGTCTGGCGAACTCTATATAAGCCACCCCCTCCTCAGTGTAAAGGGTTTGCACCCCTGTAATCCAGACACACATAATCCAGTCGACCGCCTCCGGGCTCCGAGATGTAGGGCTATTACTTCCTCCGAGAAGGGCCTGAACTCGTAAACCTCGTGTGCTTACAACTACTCCATAGCTAAGATCTTGCCTCTCCATACCTACCCCCTACATTACTGTCAGAGTTAGAACCACGACACTAGGTCCCATGCTGATATGTTTTGACGAACTTTCACGAAAAAACCCGAACCAAGAGCACATTTTTTCATTTCCAAAAGAGGCACGGTCGTGCATCTCGCGGAAGCAAAACCCTCATAGAAGGAAAAACAATAGAAAATGGGTTTTTTTCGTTTCCGATAGGCACGGACATGCCTCTCATGAAAGCACAACCTCCCTCTTGCAGAAGCAAAGCCATGCCTCTTACGAAAAAGACAAAAAAAATATGTTTTTTCGTTTTCAAGAGTTACGGCCGTGCCTCTCGCGAAAGCTCAACCGTGCCTTTCGCGGAAGGAAAAAGAATCAGAAAATGTGTTCAACAGAATTAGCAATCCGCCTTTTACTTCAAGTTGGAGCTATCCCTTCTGTGTAAGGTGGAATCAACTATCAATTGATCCTAAAAAGATTAATATTAATTCATATATTTTTAATAGTTAATTTCATGTTAATAATTGATAGTCCGTTATTCTAACAACTTTATTTAGTGACGACCATGTTATGTATCCAACCTTGGCCTTAATATGTTCATATAGGATCATTGTAGTTATTATTTTGTTAATTATTATTTTCAGGCTGATTATACATTGAAGTCATAAAAAATTCTTTGCTATCGGTTTCACCATAGCAAAAGTTCAGTTCATCCTGCATCATCATGAGCCTAATTTCTTTGCCGCCGTCATATGGATTTTCACCTCTTCGCTTTGCGACCGCCGGAATCAGTTGAACAACGGCGGACAGGGAACGGCCACCGAGCATCCTCCATGCTGTCGCTACTACTTTATAGTCGGCGACTCTCCATCAATGAGGTGAGAAGCTGATTCTAGACGACGTATTCTTCCTTAGGCTTGTCATAGTGGGAGTAACTTAGGTAGTAACATAGCGCACTCCAAGAAAATTTTGCTTATATGGCATGTAGTTAATGAGAGAGGTGTTTAGAGTAACATAATATGTTACTGTAACATAGCGCTTTCTGAGAAAGGATGAGTCTACAAGCTAATAAATGAAGTCATCTATGACACTACTAGTATGTTACTTTGCACTATGAAGGTAGTAACTTAGACTAGTGTCATATGCATGACACTAGTATAAGTTACTCCCCACTATGACCAGCCTTAAAGATTTTGCTCTTCCCATGATAATTAATAAAAAGTTATAAATAAGAATCAATGTTCGATCAACATTATTACATGGCATTTGTCTAAGAGTCACTACGGCCGGTGCTAAATGCAATGTATATATAGATGTTTTGCCATTAAATTGATTGGATTGTTTATGTTCATTGCAATGTTCTATCGACCACAAGATGCAACATTAATCCAGGAAAAGAAACTAGTCCATGTTTATGGCTATTGGTTAATCTACCTTTCTCTAAAATCTCCCCACCTGAATATATTTCTCAAGTTTTGCAATGCATCATTTGACCGATTACAAAGAGGAATTACATAAGCACGTGTAAACGTGAGGACAGGTAAGAACGCCACGAGGAAGCGGCCTGTTTTTCATCTGGCTTCTTCACCCGATGAGTCTAGAGCATGAGGTCTTGTATAATGCATTTGAGGGTGGTGATGCTGTGATGGTTCTATTGCCTGAATGTCATAGCATTCCTGGAGTCCCAGATCTTCCATAAGATGATTAGGAGCACAGAATTCCAAATTCTGTGGTCAGCAATGGTAGGAAAGTGGCATTCCCGGAGATCGTGCATGTTGCTGGTGGGGGTATGGGTGACGAGCCTGTGCCAGATACGCCGCGCGAGGGGGCAGCTAATGAAGATATGAGCGGTGTCTTCACCATCAAAACCACATCTTGAATATAGGGCGTATGAAACGATGTGCTTGCGTAGTAGATTTTCTTTAGAGTTGAGTTGTCCGTGGAAGAGCAGCCAAGAGAAAATTATCACTCTGTTGGGAACACACGAAGACCAGATGGGGATGGAGTGGATGTCAACCGAGTCCGCCCGCATGGTGAGCTCATACGCCGGTTTGGTGGAGAAAGGAACGCCGCCGATCAAGAATCGTTCGTCCGGCTGGAGCGATGGCTGGAAGTCCTGCAACAGAGACAACAAAGAGCACAACTCGGATGTAGCATTAGATGTTAGGCGAGTCCGGAGGAAAGATTCTAAACCATGGTTCAAAACAGCAGCCACACAAGCAAGTGGGAGGGTGGTGTGAGAGAAAAGGTAGGGGAATAGTTCTGCCAGTGGTTGCTGATGTAGCCATTTATCTAACCAAAAATAAGTGTTTGTTCCTGAGTTTGTGAGAACGAAGGAGATGCGCTGGGTTTTGTAGTACTTCCAATTCCGCCTCCTAGTGAGTAAAACAATTTATCGAGTGTTGGGTGCACGATTGAATCATGGGATCGAACATGAAGTAGGAAAGATGGCAAGGAAATTGGTCCCGAGGGCAATGCTCTATGGGGCCCCGAGCTCTAATCCAGCCCTGGAAGGAGAAGATGGTCCTTATTGATTTGGCAGTGCCATGGGCAGCCGCACTGGTAGTTACCTCGATGCAGGCAAAAGGGATAGAACAATCTTTCTCAGGTGTTGGCTAACCATGAGCATATGAACTAGTTGATGATCACCTAGAAAAGGTTGCCAGTCACATGTATAAGAAAGACGCGTGGTGCCTTGGTCAGCGTGAGAAGCGGCCCTCCTTGCAAGACAAACAAAAGATGGACTTGGCTCGCCAACTGAACGTTTTAAGATAGCCCTACTAATAAACCAGCCAGCAAATCAAGTCACAGGTGTGGCTAAAGTACGTGTTCCCTTTCGGTTGCCTCTCAATCCTAGGTAGCTACCTCCAACATGCACAGAGAGATCAAAATGCCATGCCATTACATTATCATAGAGTCAGTCATGTTCATGGGGTTAAGTATTGTTCAAGGCTTGCCATGCATGATGCATCACTCAGAAGAAAAGGGAAAAAAACTCCTATATAGTTGGTATATGCTAATTTAAAAGCAACTCCGTTTAAAGAGTCAATTTGCGACAAATGAGGAACTTGCAAGGCCAGTTAGTTGAGGTACCTAGACACCGAGAAAACCCCAAACATGTAAGAGTGTATCCTGGCACAAGGTTTCCCTTGGCTAATGCATTTTGCAATTTATGGAGCTGCACTATTGCCAATGTTTCATTAATGCACGCCAACTAATAATTACTCGAAGTTGCGAATATTTGGTACTTCATTTAATAACTTGTTTGGTTGGAGGTAATTAAAGAGAGGGAATGCAAGTTAGAGATGTGGGATATGAAGTCACTCATCAAATCAAAAGAAATAAAAGGCAGATCCAAGATATGTTAAAATGGGAGACTTTCTAAAGGTGAATATCTTGAGAAGATGCTTATAACATTCTGGAAGATAATAATTTCCCCCATATTTCGGGGATGAAAGTAACACATAATTGTAGTTCGAACCTTTTAAACAATTGAAAATGGTTTCGAATCTGGGAGGATGAATTTGAATTTTTAATGCCAGTGTAATATTTGAACAATTGCTTGGTGATAATTGTTGAGTGAGAATTCTTCAAGCAAGTGAGAGATGACGATGTCATCAATCCATTATAAAAAAGGGGGTCGTGGAGTTGTATTGTAATTCCATTTACTGTTTTGCAATCATTCTTATTTGTTAGAGATATTGCCACAATGATATTTTGCTATTCTTATCGAGATGTGATGATTGATTTATTAATGTTGATAGCTTACTACACAATGAATACCAATCAGCAAATTCCTAGCTCCGCCACTGATTTTCACCAGGTACATTAGAAAATAAGCTACATGAAAAAAAACTAAAATGAACTTGGTGGCTTATTATCACGGTCTTATTTTCACTGCATGTTCTCAGGGGCATATTTTCACTACAGCTAGTCCACCATTCACAGCTCAAAAGAACTAGCCCTTAACTTCTTATGATCCTGATACTAATTAGCTAGCTAGACAATGTGATTAGTGATGCAATAAAAGTGTGCTTCCACTCCCGGTTGCCTCACAATCCAAGATAACTAGCTTCATCACACATGAAGAGACCAAAAAGCCCATGCCAGAACATGGTGACTGAGCTAGCTTTGTTCATCGGATCCAATTCAGTCCATGCCTGCCATGCATGATGCATCACTCAAAATATAAACTCATATAACTTCTCTCTGCTAGCTTGTCAAAGTAACAACACCGTTTGTAATTTATAGATAGCTGCACTATTCTCTGTGTTTCATCAATGCATGTGGACCAATAATTATTAAAGATGTTATAAAGATTTGGTACTTTCCACTATTTCGTTCCAGGTTATTTAAGAGAGGGAATGAAAATGTAAACATTGTGGGATACAAAGTGACTCATCCGGGGAAATGATATTGGGCATGGGAATTGATAATCTTCCTCGTAACTTTTTAATAACACGGAGGGATGAGAATTAGGAGGGAATTGTTTTGAAAAGAAGATATTGATACAGTATATGGATTGTTCGTGGGCTGGCCTGGTCATGACATGGATCGACAGTCACTTAGCTAGCTACCCCAACAGCACCGATGGTGTCTTCTTTTGAGACCATGGCATGACCAGGATAGGCATTGCGTGTGCGTCAAAAACTTGCCTTTGAGCCCAAATCTTTCAATATTTTAGTGTGTATGTTTTCTAAATATTTATTGTGCAAATGATTTTTTTTGAAAAGGAGGACATCCCCCGTCCTATGCATAGGAGAGATGCATGCGGCCACTTTATTAAAAGGTACGAAACAAACAAAGTCTGGTCTGCAGAGTACAACTCACAAACAAGAAGAAAATAAAAGAACAACACAAAACTCAAAGCCGCATCCGGCTGGATGGAGAAACACTAAGGACCTATCCTATGCAGCGACCGCTCTTCAAACCGGTTGAAAAAAACCCGTGCTGCCATCTCCCATCGGTTGCACCTAGTAGCCAGCTGCTCCTTGGAGGCCGTAGGAGTGAGTAATGACCACGTACGGATCCATGCCGTAGCCCTGAATATAACCTGCAAGAAATTAAACATGGGTTTCATGTTAAAAATCGTACCATTCTTGTAGTTCCATATAGCCCAAAGAAGTGTGCATATTTCAATCCGAATATTAGACGCAATATGAGTATTCACCTTATTTAACCACGTTCCCAACAACGTTTCAATGCTATTTGGAGGAATAATATTAAAGGCTACATGAATAGACCGCCAAAGTAACTTCGCGAGAGGGCAATCAAGAAATAAGTGTTCTTTTGTTTCATCATGAACACAAAAACAACAACGCGAGCTACCTACCCATCTCCGCCTTAATAAGTTATCTTTGATAAGAATCACTTGTTTGTGAACAAATCACATAAATATCTTAATTCATAAAGGAACCTTAATTCATCAAATGTGAATCGATCGTGGGATTGGGCCAGAATTTATGAGATCTAAGTACATCAACTTAACCGTGAACATTCTGTTACTCGTTAGCTTCCAGCTGAAAGAGTCTCCCTGATCTGACAGGTGAACTTCCATTAACCTCCTGACTAAGTGTAGCCAAGAGGTCCAACGGTCCCCTACTAGAGACCTCCAGGACTGATATTCAAAGGCACCGTCTGCATCACCGTTGCTACGAAATGCAAATGAAAAATGAACCTATGAGATTGTCTTGGCCGAACTGAGCTTGCCTTACATGTGAAAATTGATGGTGTCGATGGTGGGACGTAACTGTAGACTACCACTTGCGCAAGTAAGAGTAGTGGATCTATATTTCTTTCATTACAGGCATATTAACTCGTATCCTTAAAAGAAACTCATATCAAACATGTTCCTCCCAGGCGGCTTTCGACATTTCTCTTCTATATAGAGTTTCCATGCTGCCATCCCTCCTCCATCTATAGGTCACCAGCCTCCTTTGATCCTCCGTCGACTCCGCCAATAAGGGTGTGCAGGGAGCCCCTGATCTACCGGTGGGAGCTATAGTTTACCCTCATTTGGGGGCATTAGGTAGGTCTCTGCTTGTCCATCGCTTCAATCTTTCTAGTGGCAGTGGTGATAGTGTTCATAATAGTTCTGTTGTCGTCTTCTTTGTTTCCAGCGGTGCGTGCCTCGTTGACTTCCACGGAGAGATCGGCTCGGCATGTAGGTATTGACTATCCGGCACTTTGTCCCTTACGGCGGTGGTGGCAACAGTCCCCGATATGATCTTTTCTGACTTCTTCTCTGCTTACGACGGTGCGTGGACCTTTGATCTAGCAAAGAGATTTGGTGGACACGTTTACTTTTTCCTCTATGGAAGCATAAGATTCACAATATATCGTGAATTATTGCATCCACCAGAAAATCAGGAGGTTCCGATTCCCAAATAATGTTCACAGAACTAGAACTCTCCCTGTGACTAGATAACACACGAGCCACCCTATTGGAATCCCTAGGACAATGGACAAAACTAATCTGGTCGAAACTGCGAGTAGAAAAAGTGCAATTATTGTAGATAGCCGACGCTGGTAAGATCGAATAACCCCCATTTTGCATCATCTAAATCACTCCAAATAGCCTGCTTCAGAAATCAATTTGTTGCAGCCAATATTACTAGCAAAGATCAGCCTGTCCCTGAAGGCTCTTACTTCTGCCGACATAGCCGTATGAACAAATGGGATGTTGCGGTAGCTTGCGGCAATAAAATGTACACTTTCGTCCCTGATTATTGTGCTAGGTCCTCTAGAACCCAAGTCCGTATTAAACGATGCATCCACATTTAAGTTAACAGTGCAATTATCATGTGTGCTGATCTGGCCGGCTGCTTGATGTTCTCGCATGTGCAGCTTGTCATCATTCCCACCAGACATACCATACTGCCGTGGGAATCAGGTCACAGCGGCACACATCAGGCAACAATAGCCTCTTGATGCTTTCATTTAACAAGAGGTGCGTCGCCAAGCAGGGCAGCCCCTTCTCTCTCAGTTGGACATGCATAATCAATAGTCTAAGTTAGGCTGAGAAAGCCCCACATTTCTTTCACTCGCCGACATGACAAGATGCATGTCAGATACTTGCACAGTCCAGATCAAGAGTTGTTCGTCAAATATATAGAGATTCACTAGTAGCCTTTGCATGGTATGGCCCCAAGCAAAGATCTCCAACAGTGTATTTTGATTTTTGTAGGGACTTTGAAAGACCAGAAAGTAGCTCCTTGATTTGAAACACCAGAACGGACTTTGAAAGAAATTCATATGTTGGGACGGATTGGATGGAGCTCCGGCGTAGATTCCGGCCTGCTCTTTGGGGCGAAGAGGTTAGGGTTTCTCGTCATGCGTACGTAACGGTGATATTTGGTGTCAGGTTCTTTAGATCGATTCAAGAATTCAAAGGCGACGACTGCGGCTTCGGTGCGCTGGTTCATAGAGAGACATGGACGAAGACTTCCCGGTTGTCATCGACAAGGCCAGACCGGCTCCGGTGTGGGATCGGCGACAACAGCGCGTGTGCGGCTCGTTCTGGCGGCGGCATTGTTCGTTCGGTGGTCTATCGACCTCGATGTATTTTTTATTATGTTTGAGGTGCTTTTTACTTCCGATTAATCTCTATAACAAATCCGATCTTTTGGAGAAAAAAATATTTTTTTCTTTTTTCAAGGCAAGTTTCAGCATTTACTTTATTTTTAGGATCATTTCAGCATTTACCTTTTTTAGATCATTTCAGCATTTACTTGAGAGCGTTCGAATACTAATAACATGTTGGGCTTTTGGAGTGGAAAACAATGCTCGAAGGCCCACTTCGCTCACGCGTTATTTTTTGCTTTTTACAATCCACTTCGCTCACGAGTTGTTGGTGCGGTTCTCAAAAAGAAAAAAATACGAGTTGTTTTTTTTAGGGGAAAAATACGAGTTGTTGGTGCGTGGCTTTGCTGGTTGGACCAGACCAGATCAACCGGCGGCGCTCCTCGCCGTCCCTCCGTCGCCTGCTCTGCTCTCACACCACCTACCAAGGCCCTCCCTGCTCTCCGCCGACTCCAATCCGCCGCCACCACCGCCGCGCCCGCTGTTTCCCCACCCGTCGGATTCGTGGTCGAGGACTACCTCGTCGACACCTGCGGCCTCACCCGAGCCCAGGCCCTCAAGGCCTCCGCCAAGATCTCCCACCTCAAGTCCCCTGTCAAACCAGACGCCGTGCTCACCTTCCTCGCCGAACTCGCCCTCTCCACCGCGGACATCGCGGCCGTCGTCACCGGAGACCCCAAGTTCCTCTGCGCCGGCGTGGAGAGAACCCTGTCCCCGATCGTCGACGGGCTCACCAGCCTCGGACTATCGCGTTTAGAGATCGCGCAACTCGTCTTGCTCGCCAACGACCACTTCCGCAGCAAATCCGTCGTCTCCAAGGTGCACTACTACGTGCGCCTCTTCGGCTCCTTCGAAGAATTCCTCCGGGTATTCAAGCATAACCACAATCTCCTATCTCACAACCTCGAGCGGGTGGTCAAGCGGAATGTCGGGTTACTGCAGGAGTGCACGCGAGGTGTTTGCGATATTGGCAAGCTGTGCACCACTGTGCCAAGGATGCTCACCGCCAATGTGGAGCAAATCCGGGCGATAGTGGCCAGTGCCGAAGGTTTAGGTGTGCCTCGCGGCTCTGGAATGTTCAGGCAAGCTTTGCAGTCTGTTGCATTCCTCAACAACGAGAAGATCTCCGCTAAAGTGGGCGACTTGAAGGAGATGTTGAGTTGGTCGGATGCCGTGGTGCGCATTGCTTTGTCCAAGGGTCCATATCTGCTGGGGATGTCAAAGGACATGCTGCAGCGCACGTCCGAGTTCCTTGTCTCTGAGGTGAGGTTGGAGCCGGCCTACATTGCTCATCGGCCTTGTATGCTCACTTATGGCCTGGAGGGCTGGCTCAGACCCAGGTACTATGTTATGAAGTTCCTTAGGCTTTGTTCGGTTACACCTCCTCATAGGGGGATTGGGGTGGATTGAAGGAGGTTTTGACTTGTAGAGGATGTAATCCCTGCCAATCCCTGTCAAACCCTTCCATTTTCCCTGTCAACCGAACAGGCCCTTAAGGAAAATGGATTGCTCAAGCGTGACACGTGCTACTATACTTTTGTCAAGGCCACCGAGATGGTATTCCTGGAGAAGTACGTATGCCCTTACAAGGAAGCTACACCACACCTTGCTGAACACTATGCGACCGCTTGCACAGGACAATTGCCCGTGAGATTCATATTTGCATGAACCAAGAACAGGGTATTGATCTTTGAAAATGCATTAATAAAATTGTGCTATGTGTTTTTTAATTAGGCAAATCTAACATAAAAATACCATTTGGTCTAACCATATGTGTAGCTGTGGTATCACATTTGTCAAGGGACGGTCTTTCTGTTATAGCTTCCGTTGGCCACTCTTAGATTTATAAGCAGCTTGCCTTATGGTATGCATTATATGCTGATTGATTTGTCCCCAAATAAAATTGAATGTAGAGACCACATTGCTCTCATATTTTGGGAAATATGTGTGTGATAGTGACATTTCTCTTTGTATCACTTTATGTATTTTTGTTTCAGATTTACATTCAGTCAGCCATCCATTGGAAGATTAGGTTCCGTGAAGCACCTATATATTGTTTGTCGCATCTCACTTGCTTAGAGCAACTCTAGCAGACCGCGCAAAAGCCGCAAATCCGCATAATATACGGGCTCGGCCCAATTTTGCGGCCAGAACAGATCCCACATACTCGCTCGGCCCGTAAAAATATTTACCGCAGTCCGCAAACCGCCCGCCCCGACCAGTATATCTACGGGTTCGTGACTCGTTTGCGGGTCGAAACCCTATCCCCCCGCCGCTGCCGAGCTCCGCAATTCCCCACTCCCCTCCTGACATTTCTCACCGCCGGCGAGCCCCTTCCGCCTCCAGCCGCCATGTGGGGCCGCATTTGGAGCTCCGGACGCGGCTCCAGGAGCAGATCCGGCGGCGGCAGCGACCCCGAGCATGAGCGACGTGTCCGGTCGGACGACGCGAGGAAGCGCGGGGCGAGGAAGTGGAACAACCGCGGACTCTCGCCGCCGCCGAGTTTCTGCATCCGCGAGACGGACGAATACGACCGTCGGCACGGCCGTACGCCGCCCTCTGCCGCGGGCTCGTCCTCCACGGCGAGATCTTCCTATGCTGGGAGCTCCTCCTCTTCCGGGGCAGGCCTTCTCCCCGTGAAGAGGGAGTGGTCGGAGGAGCCGGACGAGATCGAGTTCGTCCCCGTTAAGGAGGAGCCCGAGGAGCTCGGCCGCCGTGGAGTCGTCGGGCCGGAGGACTTTGTCGCCGATGTCTACGCGGTCGTGGCCGCCATTGCCGAGCGGAGCTTGCGCGAGGAGGTGGAGCGCCGACGCCACCAAGAGGAGCTCGAAGACCTCGTGTTCCAGCAGGCGGTCGCAGCCAACCTTGCCGCCAAGGAAAAGGACGACGAGTGGCGGCGCGTCCGCGCGGAGCAGAGGGAGAAGTACATCGACCTCGGCAGCTCCGATGAGGAGGATTGAGCTCCTCCACGGCGTCGTCCATGGCCGCGAGCTCGCCGCGGTGAGATCCCCACCCCCTCTAGTACTAGTACTGATGTAGTATGTAGTATGAACTAGTGTTTGTAGTGTTTGATCATGTAAATATATGTAGTATGTTATGAACTAGTATTTCGTAATTTCTCCCACGAAACTGTTTTTTCAAATTATGCAGTTTCATCTACGGTTTCTGTTCGGCCGCGCTCGTTCTCGGCCCGCAAACGGGATTTTCGTCAAACTGCAAACGCGTTTTGCGGGTCGGGATTTTTCGGGGTGTGCTAGAGTTGCTCTTACAAGAGAGACGTGATGGAAACTATCCATATGTGCCTGCTCAAGTGCCATAATGCATTCTTCTGCCATTGATTGCAAACTCTGGTTTTGTATACCGTTTAATGAGGAAACCCCAGTTTCAAATAGAATGCGCATCACAGTAGGGATCCCACAGCTGAAGAATATCACAAACGGCACTTAGCGAGAATATAAATAATTGGCCCTTTTGTGCATGTTTGTGACAGCCAGATACCATCTAGGGACATCTGCTCTAGGTGATTATAATTGTTGTCATAGATCCTTATGCCGCAAGGCTGCAGTTGTTCATTGTTCTGTTTGCAGATGTTCATGCATGGATGGATATGAGAAGCTGGTTGTTTTGTTTGGTTTCACTGTTCTTTAGTGACAGTCAAAACTAACATCTAATACAATTTTGTATTGTACAGATAAGGAAATAAAACATTCCCTGAGTTCTGCAATTAGCCTAACTGAGTGGAGGAAGCCCAGCTGATTGCCCAAATTCAATATTGAAGATTTTTCTTGAACCTCAAATGGTATCTTCTCCATCGAATCTTCCTACGAAAGTATATATGAATCGCCTTAATATCCTGCTGGACAACCCGCTTGCTCAAGTGGTGACAATGTCTACAAAGTGTATGGACAGTGCGGAATCTGTCCATCATCTGTTCTTTTGCTGTTGGGTGGCAAAAGTGGTTATGGGAGTTGTTGATCCCTAATCCTTCATGGAAATGATTTGCTAGGATGCATGCTTATCTTCCTTTTGGGGATATATATATTTTTTTTTACTTATTTTGGGGATACATTTGGTACAATGGCTTTGGTTGCTACCAACTGGGCTACCTGGGCTAAAAGAAACACACACAGTCCGCTTTTGAGATTCTGTTTACAGCTTATTGCTTTTTGTATTAGGCATTTGGGCAGGGATACAGATGTCTGAAGATAAGGGCTGTGCTCAAGTCCGGCAGGCGGCACTTTTTTAGTTCTGATTTCATTAACGAAGTGCGCACACCAAAGGTATTTTGCATGCATATGTACTGTATGTTCAGAAATAAACACCCCACATTTGATGATATACTCTCTTCGTTCTTTAAAAAGTATACTTCCAACGTTGTTGAAAAGTCAAACTTTTTAATGTTTGACCGCATTTCTATTATGCCATCAAATTAGTAGCATTAGATTCATGATAAAATATGTTTTCATAATATACCTATTTGGTTTCACAAACATTGATATATTTTTGCACAAATTCGGTCAAACTTTAAAATAGTTTGACTCTTCAACAAAGTTGGAAGTACACTTTTTGAAGGACGGAGGGAGTAGTACACAAAAATTATGTGTGATGATCTGCTCTTGTCTCCATAGCATTTTCTTTGACATTTGGTTGTATAAACTAAAAAAAAGACGAACCATATAACAAAACTATGAAAATGTGAACATAATTTCGCCACGTGAGACTAAAAGTCTGGAGGTAGAAGCCATATAAACCCGTTACCGCGGTCTTTGCATCGGTAATGGTATGCCCGTGACAGATCCTCCCCAAGTGATGCACATACTCGTTGTTCCAAGAGTAGACGACGCAACTACCAAGGTCCAAACGCTTCATGTAGCGCTCACCCTCGAAGGGCGACAAATGTCGCTTGGGGTAGTAGATGCAGTTCTTGTAAACCCCACCTCGTGCACCAGCAGCTGACACATGGACCGCCTTGGACCACCCTGGGCTCAGGAATAGGGTGTGTTCCTCCAAGCTCGTGACCTCTACCAACCTGTATTTGCACAGTGTTGCGTCGTCGCCCTCAGCGGGCTCATACACGACGTATGAGGCTTCACCACGAACGTTGGTCCACTCCACCGCGATCGCAATCTTGCCTCGCAGCTCGAAGATGTGTTGGGCGTGGCACCTCGCTCGGGGCACACACGGGATGCCGGCCTTTAGGTCAGAGATGACGTGTGTGGTGGCGATCACCGGTGGTGCGCCTTCGTTCATGGCAACCTCGAACATGAGCAGCTGCTCGCCGCGTGAGATGCCGTATAGGAACAGCCTGTTGTTTCCGGAGAGGCCATTGAGCTCCCCATTGCAGAAGGAGATGTCCACAAGCTCTCGGCATCTTCCCATGTAGTATCTTCCAGTGCCGCATCCTTCCGTGGTCCACCCATCATCCACGGAGCCGACCCTGCAGAGTGCGAGATTGCATATTCCGGTGGTTGCAGCCAGGATACAGCCGCTTGAGGAAGGGTCGCCGGAGAAGACAATCTTCTTGATGGCCGGCCGGGCAGTTACAGGCTTGAAATTCCGGCCGAATCTTAAACGGGCGCGTGGGCATGCGCATTGGACGGCCCTCTGCTTCGCGGAAAGTGCCACCTCAACGCCGGAGAAGAGGTTCACGATCATGAGTTGTTGCTGGTGGTCATCGGACGTGCTCGTGGCCGCGATCCAGCCGCCATCGTGGGACCCGACGAGACGCGTGCCGGGAGTCACAGCCGATGGGAGCGGGACGCGCATGGCCCTGCCGTCCTCGGGACTGTAGGGCCACACCGCCTCGCGGCCGCCGGCGGTCGGCCAGGGAAGCATCAGCAGCAGCGGGAGAGCCGGCAGCGGCGGCTGCCAGGACACGGCAGCGTGCCAAGCCGCACAGACGGCGGAGAAGCGCAGGCGGTCGTGCGCCGAGGAGCAGCTGCGGTAGATGGCCGCGAGGATGTCGCCGGGAAGCTCCGACCACTCCCGCTCGTTGCTGCCGTCGCTGGCTGCCATTGACTAGTTCCTGATCTTTTGCTGTAGATATAGATTGCGTGTTGTCGACGGTCGCAGGACCCTAATATATGTAGGCAGCAGCGCCCTAAATTTGGCGTGTGTGGCATGGAATTTGACTTGGTGCCCAAACTTTTCAAAACACATTACGTATGCAGTAGTAGCATAGAACACGTTTTGGAGCCGGCCTACATTACTCATCGGTCGGCTATACACAGACTTAGCTTGGAGGGCCGGCTCACCCCGTTACTATGTTGTGAAGTTTTTGAAGGAAAACGGATTGCTCAAGCGTGACCCCGGCCACTATAGGATTGCCAAGTTCACTGAGAAAGCATTCGTGGAGAAGTGCATATGTCCTCACAAGAAAGTTGCACTGCACGTTGCTACAGATTATGCGGCTGCATGCAGAGAACAAGTGTCAACTAATAGCATATTTGCATGAACCAAGAGTGTGCTATGAAAATCGAGTAAACTGTGTACGGTGCGACAAAGTTTTCATTCTCTAAGAAGCTGGTAATTCTCATTTTGGTGTATTTTATTGAACTGGATGTTGACTGTCCGATCTGTTAGATGGTGGTATGGTTGTTACTAATGCTTGATGAAACGAGTAATTTGAATCATGGGCACTGACATGTCCATCTCATCACAAAATTTCCTTTGAATAGTATGGTAATTTTTACTTCGGTGTTCTTTGCCTAACTAGATCTTAGTTGTCCACTCTGTTAGATGCCGGGTGAACCGTGGTTCCTACGACGTGCAGATAATGGGGCCGGTCCATGGATTTTTCTTCCTTTTGCTACATTTTTCTCAAGTATGGTCCTTGCTAATGCTTGATGAAACTTAGTTTGATTCGTGAATCTTGATATGTTAATATCACCAATTATCATTTAGTAGAGAAGAAACCATGACTTTGTAATGAACTTGTTCATCCTCATGTCATGTTACTTAATACTTGGAATTAAGTGAGTGAGAATATGCCATATTCTACATGGCATTAAAATGTGTTCTGGGGGAAGTTTGTTTGCGCCGATGGCATAGGTGCGCCCCATGAGTATGGGATGTTCAGGCACACCCTGCCCTACATGGTCATCCTGTAGAAACAGTCGTCTTCCTGGTCGCTGTCTTTGTGGAAGACGGTGTGCTGGCCCGTCGCGTCTAGGATTTCGAGGGAGACATGGGTTCCGGCGAAGGATCAGAGGTGACGACCCAACATGATGCCCACCGAGACGATCAAGACGTTGGCTAGGCCGTCCTTGTCGAAACACATGGGCAGAATTTCCACGTTGCAGACGAGGCCGTCGAAGAAGACTTTGCCCACATTCAGCACGCGACATGAGCGCACCAGCTTGGAGTACCACAAGACCGGCAGGTCGTCGCACGTC
This sequence comes from Triticum aestivum, assembly GCF_018294505.1. Lineage (NCBI taxonomy): Eukaryota > Viridiplantae > Streptophyta > Magnoliopsida > Poales > Poaceae > Triticum > Triticum aestivum. Next base: position 8,572,902 of record NC_057809.1, on the reverse strand, counting down.
ATCGGCGCCGATCGGCTCGCGGTGCCACCCATTGTCGACGTACTACCTGATGGGGAACGTAGTAATTTCAAAAAATTTCCTACGCACACGCAAGATCATGGTGATGCATAGCAACGAGAGGGGAGAGTGTTGTCTACGTACCCTCGTAGACCGCAACGAAAGCGTTGACGCAACATAGAGGAAGTAGGCGTACGTCTTCCCGATCCGACCGATCCAAGCACCGTTACTCCGGCACCTCCGAGTTCTTAGCACACGTACAGCTCGATGACGCTCCCCGGGCTCCGATCCAGCAAAGCTTCGGGGATGAGTTCCGTCAGCACAACGGCGTGGTGACGATGATGATGTTCTACCGACGTAGGGCTTCGCCTAAGCACTACAACGATATGATCGAGGTGGAATATGGTGGCAGGGGGCACCACACACGGCTAAGGAACGATCACGTGGATCAACTTGTCTAGGGGTGCCCCCTGCCCCCGTATATAAAGAATCCAAGGGGGGGGGTGCGGCCGGCCCTATGGAGACGCGCAGGAGGAGTCCTACTCCTACCGGGAGTAGGACTCCCCTCCCGTTCCTTGTCCAACTAGGAGAGGTGGAGGGAGAATAGGAAAGAGGGGGGCGCCGCCCCTCCCTCCTTGTCCAATTCGGACTAGGGGGAGAGGGGGCGCGCGGCCTTCGCTGGCAGTCCCTTCCTCTTTTCCACATTGGGCCCATGAGGCCCATTAACCCCCGGGGGTTTCCGGTAACCCCCCGGTGCTCCGGTTTTATCCGATACTTCTCCGGAATGCTTTCGGTGTCCGAATATAGTCATCCAATATATCAATCTTTATGTCTCGACCATTTCGAGACTCCTCGTCATGTCCGTGATCACATCCGGGACTCCGAACTAACTTCGGAACATCAAAATGCATAAACTCATAATAACTGTCATCGTAACGTTAAGCGTGCGGACCCTACGGTTCGAGAACAATGCAGACATGACTGAGACAAATCTCCGGTCAATAACCAATAGCGGGACCTGGATGCCCATATTGGCTCCTACATATTCTACGAAGATCTTTATCGGTCAGACCGCATAACAACATACGTTGTTCCCTTTGTCATCGGTATGTTAATTGCCCGAGATTCGATCGTCGGTATCCAATACCTAGTTCAATCTCATTACCGGCAAGTCTCTTTACTCGTTCCGTAATACATCATCTCACAACTAACATATTAGTTGTAATGCTTGCAAGGCTTATGTGATGTGCATTACCGAGAGGGCCCAGAGATACCTCTCCGACAATCGGAGTGACAAATCCTAATCTCGAAATACGCCAACCCAACATCTACCTTTGGAGACACCTGTAGAGCACCTTTATAATCACCCATTTACGTTGTGACGTTTGGTTACACACAAAGTGTTCCTCCGGCAAACGGGAGTTGCATAATCTCATAGTCATAGGAACATGTATAAGTCATGAAGAAAGCAATAGCAACATACTAAACGATCGGGTGCTAAGCTAATGGAATGGGTCATGTCAATCAGATCATTCAACTAATGATGTGACCTTGTTAATCAAATAACAACTCTTTGTTCATGGTTAGGAAACATAACCATCTTTGATTAATGAGCTAGTCAAGTAGAGGCATACTAGTGACACTCTGTTTGTCTATGTATTCACACATGTATTATGTTTCTGATTAATACAATTCTAGTATGAATAATAAACATTTATCATGATATAAGGAAATAAATAATAACTTTATTATTGCCTCTAGGGCATATTTCCTTCAGTCTCCCACTTGCACTAGAGTCAATAATCTAGATTACACAGTAATGATTCTAACACCCATGGAGCCTTGGTGCTGATCATGTTTTGCTCGTGGAAGAGGCTTAGTCAATGGGTCTGCAACATTCAGATCCGTATGTATCTTGCAAATCTCTATGTCTCCCACCTGGACTAGATCCCGGATGGAATTGAAGCGTCTCTTGATGTGCTTGGTTCTCTTGTGAAATCTGGATTCCTTTGCCAAGGCAATTGCACCAGTATTGTTACAAAAGATTTTCATTGGACCCGATGCACTAGGTATGACACCTTGATCGGATATGAACTCCTTCATCCAAACTCCTTCATTTGCTGCTTCCGAAGCAGCTATTTACTCCGCTTCACATGTAGATCCCGCTACGACGCTTTGTTTAGAACTGCACCAACTGACAGCTCTACCGTTTAATGTAAACACGTATCCGGTTTGCGATTTAGAATCGTCTAGATGAGTGTCAAAGTTTGCATCAACGTAATCGTTTACAATGAGCTCTTTGTCACCTCCATATACGAGAAACATATCCTTAGTCCTCTTCAGGTATTTCAGGATGTTCTTGACCGCTGTCCAGTGATCCACTCCTGGATTACTTCGGTACCTCCCTGCTAAACTTATAGCAAGGCACACATCAGGTCTGGTACACAGCATTGCATACATGATAGAGCCTATGGCTGAAGCATAGGGAACATCTTTCGTTTTCTCTCTATCTTCTGCAGTGGTCGGGCATTGAGTCTGACTCAACTTCACACCTTGTAACACAGGCAAGAACCCTTTCTTTGCTTGATCCATTTTGAACTTTTTCAAAATCTTGTCAAGGTATGTGCTCTGTGAAAGTCCAATTAAGCGTCTTGATCTATCTCTATAGATCTTTATGCCTAATATGTAAGCAGCTTCACCGAGGTCCGTCATCGAAAAACTCTTATTTTAGTATCCCTTTATGCTATCCAGAAATTCTATATCATTTCCAATCAGTAATATGTCATCCACATATAATATCAGAAATGTTATAGAGCTCCCACTCACTTTCTTGTAAATACAGGCTTCTTCGGAAGTCTGTATAAACCCAAATGCTTTGATCACACTATCAAAGCGTTTATTCCAACTCCGAGAGGCTTGCACCAGTCCATAAATGGATCGCTGGAGCTTGCACACTTTGTTTGTTTCCTTTGGATCGACAAAACCTTCTGGTTGCATCATATACAACACTTCTTCCAAAAATCCATTCAGGAATGCAGTTTTGACATCCATTTGCCAAATTTCATAATCATAAAATGCGGCAATTGCTAACATGATTCGGACAGACTTAAGCATCGCTACGAGTGAGAAGGTCTCATCATAGTCAATCCCTTGAACTTGCCGAAAACCTTTTGCGACAAGTCGAGCTTTGTAGACAGTAACATTACCGTCAGCGTCAGTCTTCTTCTTGAAGATCCATTTATTCTCAATTGCTTGCCGATCATCGGGCAAGTCAACCAAAGTCCATACTTTATTCTCATGCATGGATCCCATCTCAGATTTCATGGCTTCAAGCCATTTTGCGGAATCTGGGCTCACCATCGCTTCTTCATAGTTCGTAGGTTCATCATGATCTAGTAGCATGACTTCCAGAACAGGATTACCGTACCCTCTGGCGCGGATCTCACTCTGGTTGATCTACGAGGTTCAGTAGTGTCTTGATCTGAAGTTTCATGATCATTATCATTAGCTTCCTCACTAACTGGTGTAAGTGTCACTGAAACAGTTTTCTGTGATGTACTACTTTCCAATAAGGGAGCAGGTATAATTACCTCGTCAAGTTTTACTTTCCTCCCACTCACTTCTTTCGAGAGAAACTCCTTCTCCAGAAAGTTTCCAAATTTAGCAACAAAAGTCTTGCCTTCGGATCTGTGATAGAAGGTGTATCCAATAGTTTCCTTTGGATATCCTATGAAGACACATTTCTCCGATTTGGGTTCGAGCTTATCAGGTTGAAGCTTTTTCACATAAGTATCGCAGCCCCAAACTTTTAGAAACGACAACTTTGGTTTCTTGCCAAACCACAGTTCATAAGGCGTCGTTTAACGGATTTTGATGGTGCCCTATATAACGTGAATGTGGCCGTCTCTAGAGCGTATCCCCAAAACGATAGCGGTAAATCAGTAAGAGACATCATAGATCGCACCATATCTAGTAAAGTACGATTACGACGTTCGGACACACAATTACGCTGAGGTGTTCCGGGTGGCGTGAGTTGCGAAACTATTCCACAATTTTTCAAATGTACACCAAACTCATAACTCAAATATTCTCCTCCACGATCATATCGTAGAAACTTTTCTTTCTTGTTACAATGATTTTTAACTTCACTCTGAAATTCTTTGAACTTTTCAAATGTTTCAGACTTATGTTTCATTAAGTAGATATACCCATATCAGCTTAAATCATCTGTGAAGGTGAGAAAATAACGATATCCGCCACGAGCCTCAATATTCATCGGACCACATACATCTGTATGTATGATTTCCAACAAATCTGTTGCTCTCTCCATAGTACCGGAGAACGGTGTTTTGGTCATCTTGCCCAAGAGGCACGGTTCGCAAGTACCAAGTAATTCATAATCCAGTGGTTCCAAAAGTCCATCAGTATGGAGTTTCTTCATGCGCTTTACACCGATATGACCTAAACGGCAGTGCCACAAATAAGTTGCACTATCATTATCAACTCTGCATCTTTTGGCTTCAACATTATGAATATGTGTATTACTACTATCGAGATTCACTAAGAATAGACCACTCTTCAAGGGTGCATGACCATAAAAGATATTACTCATATAAATAGAACAACCATTATTCTCTGATTTAAATGAATAACCGTCTTGCATTAAACAAGATCCAGATATAATGTTCATGCTCAACGCTGGCACCAAATAACAATTATTTAGGTCTAATATTAATCCCGAAGGTAGATGTAGAGGTAGCGTGCCGACCGTGATCACATCGACTTTGGAACCGTTTCCCACGCGCATCGTCACCTTGTTCTTAGCCAATCTTTGATTAATCCGTAGCCCCTGTTTCGAGTTGCAAATATTAGCAACAGAACCAGTATCAAATACCCAGGTGCTACTGCGAGCATTAGTAAGGTACACATCAATAACATGTATATCATATATACCTTTGTTCACCTTGCCATCCTTCTTATCCGCCAAATACTTGGGGCAGTTCCGCTTCCAGTGACCAGTCTGCTTGCAGTAGAAGCACTCAGTTTCAGGCTTAGGTCCAGACTTGGGTTTCTTCTCTTGAGCAGCAACTGGCTTGCCGTTCTTCTTGAAGTTCCCCTTCTTCTTTCCTTTGCCCTTTTTCTTGAAACTAGTGGTCTTGTTGACCATCAACACTTGATGCTCCTTCTTGATTTCTACCTCCGCAGCTTTCAGCATCGCGAAGAGCTCGGGAATAGTCTTGTTCATCCCTTGCATATTATAGTTCATCACGAAGCTCTTGTAGCTTGGTGGCAGTGATTGCAGAATTCTGTCAATGATGCAATCATCTGGAAGATTAACTCCCAATTGAATCAAGTGATTATTATACCCAGACATTTTGAGTATATGCTCACTGACAGAACTGTTCTCCTCCATCTTGCAGCTATAGAACTTATTGGAGACTTCATATCTCCCAATCCGGGCATTTGCTTGAAATATTAACTTCAACTCCTGGAACATCTCATATGCTCCATGACGTTCAAAACGTCGTTGAAGTCCCGATTCTAAGCCGTAAAGCATGGCACACTGAACTATCGAGTAGTCATCAGCTTTGCTCTGCCAGACGTTCATAACATCCGGCGTTGCTCCTGCAGCAGGCCTGGCACCCAGCGGTGCTTCCAGGACGTAATTCTTCTGTGCAGCAATGAGGATAATCCTCAAGTTACGGACCCAGTCCGTGTAATTGCTACCATCATCTTTCAACTTTGCTTTCTCAAGGAACGCATTAAAATTCAACGGAACAACAGCACGAGCCATCTATCTACAATCAACATAAACAAGCAAGATACTATCAGGTACTAAGTTCATGATAAATTTAAGTTCAATTAATCCTCTAAGTGATCACGTGATCCAAATCAACTAAACCATGTCCGATCATCATGTGAGATGGGGTAGTTTCATTGGTGAACATCATTATGTTGATCATATCTACTATATGATTCACGCTCGACCTTTCGGTCTCCTGTTCCGAGGCCATATCTGTATATGCTTGGCTCATCAAGTATAAACTGAGTATTCCGCGTGTGCAACTGTTTTTCACCCGTTGTATTTGAACGTAGAGCCTATCACACCCGATCATCACGTGGTGTCTCAGCACGAAGAACTTTTGCAACGGTGCATACTCAGGGAGAACACTTCTTGATAATTTAGTGAGGGATCATCTTATAATGCTACCGTCAATCAAAGCAAGATAAGATGCATAAAAAGATAAACATCACATGCAATCAATATAAGTGATATGATATGGCCATCATCATCTTGTGCTTGTGATCTCCATCTCCGAAGCACCGTCATGATCACCATCGTCACCGGCTCGACACCTTGATCTCCATCATAGCATCGTTGTCGTCTCGCCAATCTTATGCTTCCACGACTATCGCTGCCGCTTAGTGATAAAGTAAAGCATTACAGCGCTATTGCATTGCATACAATAAAGCGACAACCATATGGCTCCTGCCAGTTGCCGATAACTCGGTTACAAAACATGATCATCTCATACAATAAAATTCAGCATCATGTCTTGACCATATCACATCACAACATGCCCTGCAAAAACAAGTTAGACGTCCTCTACTTTGTTGTTGCAAGTTTTACGTGGCTGCTACGGGCTTTAAGCAAGAACCAATCTCACCTATGCATCAAAACCACAACGATAGTTTGTCAAGTTTATGCCGTTTTAACCTTCGCAAGGACCGGGCGTAGCCACACTCGGTTCAACTAAAGTTGGAGAAACTGTCGCCCGCAAGCCACCTCTGTGAAAAGCACATCGGGAGAATCGGTCTCGCGTAAGCGTACGCGTAACGTTGGTCCGGGTCGCTTCGTCCAACAATACCTCCGAACCAAAGTATGACATGCTGGTAGGCAGTATGACTTATATCGCCCACAACTCACTTGTGTTCTACTCGTGCATATAACATCAACATATAAAACCTAGGCTCGGATGCCACTTACGGGGAACGTAGTAATTTCAAAAAATTTCCTACGCACACGCAAGATCATGGTGATGCATAGCAACGAGAGGGGAGAGTGTTATCTACGTACCCTCGTAGACCGCAACGAAAGCGTTGACGCAACATAGAGGAAGTAGTCGTACGTCTTCCCGATCCGACCGATCCAAGCACCGTTACTCCGGCACCTCCGAGTTCTTAGCACACGTACAGCTCGATGACGCTCCCCGGGCTCCGATCCAGCAAAGCTTCGGGGATGAGTTCCGTCAGCACAACGGCGTGGTGACGATGATGATGTTTTACCGACGCAGGGCTTCGCCTAAGCACTACAACGATATGATCGAGGTGGAATATGGTGGCAGGGGGCACCGCACACGGTTAAGGAACGATCACGTGGATCAACTTGTCTAGGGGTGCCCCCTGCCCCCGTATATAAAGGATCCAAGGGGGGGGGGTGCGGCCGGCCCTATGGAGGCGCGCAGGAGGAGTCCCACTCCTACTGGGAGTAGGACTCCCCTCCCGTTCCTTGTCCAACTAGGAGAGGTGGAGGGAGAATAGGAAAGGGGGGGGGGGCGCCGCCCCTCCCTCCTTGTCCAATTCGGACTAGGGGGAGAGGGGGCGGGCGGCCTTCCCTGGCAGCCCCTTCCTCTTCTCCACATTGGGCCCATGAGGCCCATTAACCCCCGGGGGTTTCCGGTAACCCCCCGGTGCTCCGGTTTTATCCGATACTTCTCCGGAACGCTTCCAGTGTCCGAATATAGTCATCCAATATATCAATCTTTATGTCTCAACCATTTTGAGACTCCTCGTCATGTCCGTGATCACATCCGGGACTCCGAACTAACTTCGGTACATCAAAATGCACAAACTCATAATAACTGTCATCGTAACGTTAAGCGTGCGGACCCTACGGTTCGAGAACAATGCAGACATGACTGAGACAAATCTCCGGTCAATAACCAATAGCGGGACCTCGATGCCCATATTGGCTCCTACATATTCTACGAAGATCTTTATCGGTCAGACCGCATAACAACATACGTTGTTCCCTTTGTCATCGGTATGTTAATTGCCCGAGATTCGATCGTCGGTATCCAATACCTAGTTCAATCTCGTTACCGGCAAGTCTCTTTACTCGTTCCGTAATACATCATCTCGCAACTAACATATTAGTTGTAATGCTTGCAAGGCTTATGTGATGTGCATTACCGAGAGGGCCCAGAGATACCTCTCCGATAATCGGAGTGACAAATCCTAATCTCGAAATACGCCAACCCAACATCTACCTTTGGAGACACCTGTAGAGCACATTTATAATCATCCAATTACGTTGTGACGTTTGGTAGCACCCAAAGTGTTCCTCCGGCAAACGGGAGTTGCATAATCTCATAGTTATAGGAACATGTATAAGTCATGAAGAAAGCAATAGCAACATACTAAACGATCGGGTGCTAAGCTAATGGAATGGGTCATGTCAATCAGATCATTCAACTAATGATGTGACCTCGTTAATCAAATAACAACTCATTGTTCATGGTTAGGAAACATAACCATCTTTGATTAACGAGCTAGTCAAGTAGAGGCATACTAGTGACACTTTATTTGTCTATGTATTCACACATGTATTATGTTTCCGGTTAATACAATTCTAGCATGAATAATAAACATTTATCATGATATAAGAAAATAAATAATAACTTTATTATTGCCTCTAGGTCATATTTCCTTCACTACCGAGGGTAACTTTTGTTCTATGGGGACGTATACACCCTATATGGGAAAAAAAGTAGTAATTCAACAAAAAGTGAAAAATTCTGAAAATGCTTTTGAAATAAACTTGACCTTACATTGTACTTGTCAGAAAAATTTCGCAAAAAGAAAATCCTTCTTTGACTTCTTTTAGAAAAGACGAATTTTTGGCCAAAATAGTGTGAATAGTGACCTATAATAGCAAATAAATTTTGTCTTTTTCGCTATGAAGTCAACGTTGTTTTTTTTTCGAAATTTATATACTAGTGCAAAAGTAAGTCAAGTTTATTCTAAAAAAACTTTTGAAGTATTTTGACTTTTTGTTTAATTATTTTAAAA